>NW_026891220.1:0-67500 GCF_015708825.2 Lethenteron reissneri | reverse complement strand
GAGTGTGGGTCTCTGTGTGGGTCTCTGTGAGTGTGAGTCTCTGTGTGTCTCTGTGTGTGTGGGTCTCTGTGAGTGTGGGTCTCTATGAGTGTGGGTCTCTGTGGGTCTCTATGAGTGAGGGTCTCTGTGTGTCTCTGTGTGGGTCTCTGTGAGTGAGGGTCTCTATGAGTGTGGGTCTCTATGAGTGTGGGTCTCTGTGGGTCTCTATGAGTGTGGGTCTCTGTGTGTCTCTGTGGGGCTCTATGAGTGTGGGTCTCTGTGTGTCTCTGTATGGGTCTCTATGAGTGTGGGTCTCTGTGTGGGTCTCTGTGAGTGTGAGTCTCTGTGTGTCTCTGTGTGTGTGGGTCTCTGTGAGTGTGGGTCTCTATGAGTGTGGGTCTCTATGAGTGAGGGTCTCTGTGTGTCTCTGTGTGGGTCTCTATGAGTGTGGGTCTCTGTGTGGGTCTCTGTGAGTGTGAGTCTCTGTGTGTCTCTGTGTGTGTGGGTCTCTGTGAGTGTGGGTCTCTATGAGTGTGGGTCTCTATGAGTGAGGGTCTCTGTGTGTCTCTGTGTGGGTCTCTATGAGTGAGGGTCTCTGTGTGGGTCTCTGTGAGTGTGGGTCTCTGTGAGTGTGGGTCTCTGTGAGTGAGGGTCTCTGTGAGTGTGGGTCTCTGTGTGTCTCTGTGTGAGTCTCTGTGAGTGTGGGTCTCTGTGTGGGTCTCTATGAGTGTGGGTCTCTGTGTGTGGGTCTCTGTGTGGGTCTCTATGAGTGTGAGTCTCTGTGAGTGTGGGTATCTATGAGTGTGGGTCTCTATGAGTGTGGGTCTCTGTGAGTGTGGGTCTCTGTGAGTGTAAGTCTCTATGAGTGTGGGTCTCTATGAGTGTGGGTCTCTGTGTGAGTCTCTGTGAGTGTGGGTCTCTGTGAGTGTGGGTCTCTGTGTTGGGTCTCTATGAGTGTGGGTCTCTGTGAGTGTGGGTCCCTGTGTGTGTCTCTGTGTGTGTGGGTCTCTGTGTGTGTGGGTCTCTGTGTGGGTCTCTGTGAGTGTGGGTCTCTGTGAGTGTGGGTCTCTGTGTGTGTGGGTCTCTGTGTGTCTCTGTGTGGGTCTCTGTGAGTGTGGGTCTCTGTGAGTGTGGGTCTCTGTGTTGGGTCTCTATGAGTGTGGGTCTCTGTGAGTGTGGGTCCCTGTGTGGGTCTCTGTGAGTGTGAGTCTCTGTGTGTCTCTGTGTGTGTGGGTCTCTGTGTGTGTGGGTCTCTGTGTGGGTCTCTGTGAGTGTGGGTCTCTGTGTGTGTGGGTCTCTGTGTGTGTGGGTCTCTGTGTGTCTCTGTGTGGGTCTCTGTGAGTGTGGGTCTCTGTGTTGGGTCTCTATGAGTGTGGGTCTCTGTGTGTCTCTGTGTCTCTGTGTGGGTCTCTGTGTGTGAGGGTCTCTATGAGTGTGGGTCTCTGTGTGTCTCTGTGTGGGTCTCTGTGAGTGAGGGTCTCTATGAGTGTGGGTCTCTATGAGTGTGGGTCTCTGTGGGTCTCTATGAGTGTGGGTCTCCGTGTGTCTCTGTGGGGCTCTATGAGTGTGGGTCTCTGTGTGTCTCTGTGTGGGTCTCTATGAGTGTGGGTCTCTGTGTGGGTCTCTGTGAGTGTGAGTCTCTGTGTGTCTCTGTGTGGGTCTCTGTGAGTGAGGGTCTCTATGAGTGTGGGTCTCTATGAGTGTGGGTCTCTGTGGGTCTCTATGAGTGTGGGTCTCTGTGTGTCTCTGTGGGGCTCTATGAGTGTGGGTCTCTGTGTGTCTCTGTGTGGGTCTCTATGAGTGTGGGTCTCTGTGTGGGTCTCTGTGAGTGTGAGTCTCTGTGTGTCTCTGTGTGTGTGGGTCTCTGTGAGTGTGGGTCTCTATGAGTGTGGGTCTCTATGAGTGAGGGTCTCTGTGTGTCTCTGTGTGGGTCTCTATGAGTGTGGGTTTCTGTGTGGGTCTCTGTGAGTGTGAGTCTCTGTGTGTCTCTGTGTGTGTGGGTCTCTGTGAGTGTGGGTCTCTATGAGTGTGGGTCTCTATGAGTGAGGGTCTCTGTGTGTCTCTGTGTGGGTCTCTATGAGTGTGGGTCTCTGTGTGGGTCTCTGTGAGTGTGAGTCTCTGTGTGTCTCTGTGTGTGTGGGTCTCTGTGTGTGGGTCTCTATGAGTGTGGGTCTCTGTGAGTGTGAGTCTCTGTGTGTCTCTGTGTGTGTGGGTCTCTGTGAGTGTGGGTCTCTATGAGTGTGGGTCTCTGTGTGTCTCTGTGTGGGTCTCTGTGAGTGTGGGTCTCTGTGTTGGGTCTCTATGAGTGTGGGTCTCTGTGTGTCTCTGTGTCTCTGTGTGGGTCTCTGTGTGTGAGGGTCTCTATGAGTGTGGGTCTCTGTTTGTCTCTGTGTGGGTCTCTGTGAGTGAGGGTCTCTATGAGTGTGGGTCTCTATGAGTGTGGGTCTCTGTGGGTCTCTATGAGTGTGGGTCTCTATGAGTGTGGGTCTCTGTGAGTGTGGGTCTCTATGAGTGTGGGTCTCTGAGTGTGGGTCTCTGTGGGTCTCTGTGTGAGTCTCTGTGAGTGTGGATCTCTGTGTGGGTCTCTGTGTGGGTCTCTATGAGTGTGGATCTCTGTGTGGGTCTCTGTGCGGGTGTCTATGAGTGTGGGTCTCTATGAGTGTGGGTCTCTGTGAGTGTGGGTCTCTGTGAGTGTGAGTCTCTGTGTGGGTCTCTGTGTGGGTCTCTATGAGTGTGGATCTCTGTGTGGGTCTCTGTGCGGGTCTCTATGAGTGTGGGTCTCTATGAGTGTGGGTCTCCGTGAGTGAGGGTCTCTGTGTGGGTCTCTGTGAGTGTGGGTCTCTGTGAGTGTGGGTCTCTGTGAGTGTGGGTCTCTGTGAGTGTGAGTCTCTGTGAGTGTGGGTCTCTGTGAGTGTGAGTCTCCGTGAGTGAGGGTCTCTGTGTGGGTCTCTGTGAGTGTGGGTCTCTGTGAGTGTGGGTCTCTGTGAGTGAGGGTCTCTGTGAGTGTGGGTCTCTGTGTGTCTCTGTGTGAGTCTCTGTGAGTGTGGGTCTCTGTGTGGGTCTCTATGAGTGTGGGTCTCTGTGTGTGTGGGTCTCTGTGTGGGTCTCTATGAGTGTGAGTCTCTGTGAGTGTGGGTCTCTATGAGTGTGGGTCTCTATGAGTGTGGGTCTCTGTGAGTGTGGGTCTCTGTGAGTGTAAGTCTCTATGAGTGTGGGTCTCTATGAGTGTGGGTCTCTGTGTGAGTCTCTGTGAGTGTGGGTCTCTGTGAGTGTGGGTCTCTGTGTTGGGTCTCTATGAGTGTGGGTCTCTGTGAGTGTGGGTCCCTGTGTGGGTCTCTGTGAGTGTGAGTCTCTGTGTGTCTCTGTGTGTGTGGGTCTCTGTGTGTGTGGGTCTCTGTGTGGGTCTCTGTGAGTGTGGGTCTCTGTGAGTGTGGGTCTCTGTGTGTGTGGGTCTCTGTGTGTCTCTGTGTGGGTCTCTGTGAGTGTGGGTCTCTGTGAGTGTGGGTCTCTGTGTTGGGTCTCTATGAGTGTGGGTCTCTGTGAGTGTGGGTCCCTGTGTGGGTCTCTGTGAGTGTGAGTCTCTGTGTGTCTCTGTGTGTGTGGGTCTCTGTGTGTGTGGGTCTCTGTGTGTCTCTGTGTGGGTCTCTGTGAGTGTGGGTCTCTGTGTTGGGTCTCTATGAGTGTGGGTCTCTGTGTGTCTCTGTGTCTCTGTGTGGGTCTCTGTGTTTGAGGGTCTCTATGAGTGTGGGTCTCTGTGTGTCTCTGTGTGGGTCTCTGTGAGTGAGGGTCTCTGTGAGTGAGGGTCTCTATGAGTGTGGGTCTCTGTGGGTCTCTATGAGTGTGGGTCTCTGTGTGTCTCTGTGGGGCTCTATGAGTGTGGGTCTCTGTGTGTCTCTGTGTGGGTCTCTATGAGTGTGGGTCTCTGTGTGGGTCTCTGTGAGTGTGAGTCTCTGTGTGTCTCTGTGTGTGTGGGTCTCTGTGAGTGTGGGTCTCTATGAGTGTGGGTCTCTGTGGGTCTCTATGAGTGAGGGTCTCTGTGTGTCTCTGTGTGGGTCTCTGTGAGTGAGGGTCTCTATGAGTGTGGGTCTCTATGAGTGTGGGTCTCTGTGGGTCTCTATGAGTGTGGGTCTCTGTGTGTCTCTGTGGGGCTCTATGAGTGTGGGTCTCTGTGTGTCTCTGTGTGGGTCTCTATGAGTGTGGGTCTCTGTGTGGGTCTCTGTGAGTGTGAGTCTCTGTGTGTCTCTGTGTGTGTGGGTCTCTGTGAGTGTGGGTCTCTATGAGTGTGGGTCTCTATGAGTGTGGGTCTCTATGAGTGAGGGTCTCTGTGTGTCTCTGTGTGGGTCTCTATGAGTGTGGGTCTCTGTGTGGGTCTCTGTGAGTGTGAGTCTCTGTGTGTCTCTGTGTGTGTGGGTCTCTGTGAGTGTGGGTCTCTATGAGTGTGGGTCTCTATGAGTGAGGGTCTCTGTGTGTCTCTGTGTGGGTCTCTATGAGTGAGGGTCTCTGTGTGGGTCTCTGTGAGTGTGGGTCTCTGTGAGTGTGGGTCTCTGTGAGGGTCTCTGTGAGTGAGGGTCTCTGTGAGTGTGGGTCTCTGTGTGTCTCTGTGTGAGTCTCTGTGAGTGTGGGTCTCTGTGTGGGTCTCTATGAGTGTGGGTCTCTGTGTGTGGGTCTCTGTGTGGGTCTCTATGAGTGTGAGTCTCTGTGAGTGTGGGTATCTATGAGTGTGGGTCTATATGAGTGTGGGTCTCTGTGAGTGTGGGTCTCTGTGAGTGTAAGTCTCTATGAGTGTGGGTCTCTGTGTGAGTCTCTGTGAGTGTGGGTCTCTGTGAGTGTGGGTCTCTGTGTTGGGTCTCTATGAGTGTGGGTCTCTGTGAGTGTGGGTCCCTGTGTTGGTCTCTGTGAGTGTGAGTCTCTGTGTGTCTCTGTGTGTGTGGGTCTCTGTGTGTGTGGGTCTCTGTGTGGGTCTCTGTGAGTGTGGGTCTCTGTGAGTGTGGGTCTCTGTGTGTGTGGGTCTCTGTGTGTCTCTGTGTGGGTCTCTGTGAGTGTGGGTCTCTGTGAGTGTGGGTCTCTGTGTTGGGTCTCTATGAGTGTGGGTCTCTGTGAGTGTGGGTCCCTGTGTGGGTCTCTGTGAGTGTGAGTCTCTGTGTGTCTCTGTGTGTGTGGGTCTCTGTGTGTGTGGGTCTCTGTGTGGGTCTCTGTGAGTGTGGGTCTCTGTGTGTGTGGGTCTCTGTGTGTGTGGGTCTCTGTGTGTCTCTGTGAGTGTGGGTCTCTGTGTTGGGTCTCTATGAGTGTGGGTCTCTGTGTGTCTCTGTGTCTCTGTGTGGGTCTCTGTGTGTGAGGGTCTCTATGAGTGTGGGTCTCTGTGTGTCTCTGTGTGGGTCTCTGTGAGTGAGGGTCTCTATGAGTGTGGGTCTCTATGAGTGTGGGTCTCTGTGGGTCTCTGTGGGGCTCTATGAGTGTGGGTCTCTGTGTGTCTCTGTGTGGGTCTCTATGAGTGTGGGTCTCTGTGTGGGTCTCTGTGAGTGTGAGTCTCTGTGTGTCTCTGTGTGTGTGGGTCTCTGTGAGTGTGGGTCTCTATGAGTGTGGGTCTCTGTGGGTCTCTATGAGTGAGGGTCTCTGTGTGTCTCTGTGTGGGTCTCTGTGAGTGAGGGTCTCTGTGTTGGGTCTCTATGAGTGTGGGTCTCTGTGTGTCTCTGTGTCTCTGTGTGGGTCTCTGTGTGTGAGGGTCTCTATGAGTGTGGGTCTCTGTGTGTCTCTGTGTGGGTCTCTGTGAGTGAGGGTCTCTATGAGTGTGGGTCTCTATGAGTGTGGGTCTCTGTGGGTCTCTGTGGGGCTCTATGAGTGTGGGTCTCTGTGTGTCTCTGTGTGGGTCTCTATGAGTGTGGGTCTCTGTGTGGGTCTCTGTGAGTGTGAGTCTCTGTGTGTCTCTGTGTGTGTGGGTCTCTGTGAGTGTGGGTCTCTATGAGTGTGGGTCTCTGTGGGTCTCTATGAGTGTGGGTCTCTGTGTGTCTCTGTGGGGCTCTATGAGTGAGGGTCTCTGTGTGTCTCTGTGTGGGTCTCTGTGAGTGAGGGTCTCTATGAGTGTGGGTCTCTATGAGTGTGGGTCTCTGTGGGTCTCTGTGGGGCTCTATGAGTGTGGGTCTCTGTGTGTCTCTGTGTGGGTCTCTATGAGTGTGGGTCTCTGTGTGGGTCTCTGTGAGTGTGAGTCTCTGTGTGTCTCTGTGTGTGTGGGTCTCTGTGAGTGTGGGTCTCTATGAGTGTGGGTCTCTATGAGTGAGGGTCTCTGTGTGTCTCTGTGTGGGTCTCTATGAGTGTGGGTCTCTATGAGTGAGGGTCTCTGTGAGTGTGGGTCTCTGTGTGTCTCTGTGAGTGTGGGTCTCTGTGAGTGTGGGTCTCTGTGTGTCTCTGTGAGTGTGGGTCTCTGTGAGTGTAGGTCTCTGTGTGTCTCTGTGAGTGTGGGTCTCTATGAGTGAGGGTCTCTGTGTGTCTCTGTGTGGGTCTCTATGAGTGTGGGTCTCTGTGTGGGTCTCTGTGAGTGTGAGTCTCTGTGTGTCTCTGTGTGTGTGGGTCTCTGTGAGTGTGGGTCTCTATGAGTGTGGGTCTCTGTGAGTGTGGGTCTCTGTGTGTCTCTGTGAGTGTGGGTCTCTGTGAGTGTGGGTCTCTGTGTGTCTCTGTGAGTGTGGGTCTCTGTGAGTGTGAGTCTCTGTGTGTCTCTGTGTCTGTGGGTCTCTGTGAGTGTAGGTCTCTGTGTGTGTGGGTCTCTGTGTGGGTCTCTATGAGTGTGTGTCTCTATGAGTGAGGGTCTCTGTGAGTGTGGGTCTCTGTGTGTCTCTGTGTGTCTCTGTGAGTGTGGGTCACCACCACGGTAGCCACACTCGACTTCACCACCACGACCCCCCGCCCAGCCGAGCCCCAGCCGCCTGAGGTGGCACCTCAGCCGGCTGGGCAATCTAGCCGAGGCCGGTGACACTCCTCGTGAGTAGGCCTCAACACGGCACTCACCGGCAAAACGTCGCGTAGATGTCTGGGGGGGGGGTCCTGAGGTCGTTTTCACGTCGTGCTGAGGTGACACACAAACACAAAGTCCTCGTGGCGGGTGGAAGGGGAGATCCGACGTCCCGTGCCGCTGCCTCGCGCAGGAGACGGAGCGCGGGCCGTGATCACGTGGGGTCTTAGCAGGGCGCTTTTAAAAGACGTAGTGCGGATAGGCCACCACGTGGGGCGAGCGAGACTCAGATTTCGTAGAATTGATAAGCACTGCCCATAGACTCAGCACTGCACCATAGACTCAGCACTGCACCATAGACTCAGCACTGCCCATAGACTCAACATGCCCATAGACTCAACACTGCACCATAGACTCAACATGCCCATAGACTCAACACTGCACCATAGACTCAACATGCCCATAGACTCAACACTGCACCATAGACTCAACACTGCCCATAGACTCAACACTGCACCATAGACTCAACACTGCACCATAGACTCAACACTGCACCATAGACTCAATACTGCACCATAGACTCAACACTGCACCATAGACTCAACACTGCACCATAGACTCAACACTGCACCATAGACTCAACACTGCTACCCATAGACTCAACACTGCACCATAGACTCAACACTGCACCATAGACTCAACACTGCACCATAGACTCAGCACTGCACCATAGACTCAGCACTGCACCATAGACTCAACACTGCACCATAGACTCAGCACTGCCCCATAGACTCAACATGCCCATAGACTCAACACTGCACCATAGACTCAACATGCCCATAGACTCAACACTGCACCATAGACTCAACATGCCCATAGACTCAACACTGCACCATAGACTCAACACTGCCCATAGACTCAACACTGCACCATAGGACTCAACACTGCACCATAGACTCAACACTGCACCATAGACTCAATACTGCACCATAGACTCAACACTGCACCATAGACTCAACACTGCACCATAGACTCAACACTGCACCATAGACTCAACACTGCACCATAGACTCAACACTGCTACCCATAGACTCAACACTGCACCATAGACTCAACACTGCACCATAGACTCAACACTGCACCATAGACTCAACACTGCACCATAGACTCAGCACTGCACCATAGACTCAGCACTGCACCATAGACTCAACACTGCACCATAGACTCAGCACTGCCCATAGACTCAACACTGCACCATAGACTCAACACTGCACCATAGACTCAACATGCCCATAGACTCAACACTGCACCATAGACTCAACATGCCCATAGACTCAACACTGCCCATAGACTCAACACTGCACCATAGACTCAACACTGCCCCATAGACTCAACACTGCACCATATACTCAACACTGTACAATAGACTCAACACTATACAATCCTAAAATATAATCTTCATCTACCCACTGCGCTTTAAAAGAAAAAAAACTGACAATGTATTATTTCCTACACAGATATAAACTAATGCACCGCGTTGTTCACGCTTGACATCTCACCGTGCAGTCCAGTGTCTCGTGACTCACCCGCCCCCCGGCCTGTACCACCGCGGTGGATGTTGAGGGGGGGGGAGAGGCGGTGCCCTCCCGGCCAATGGGCCGCGGCGCTCACCAGCTCCACTGCGAGATGGGCTCGCCCAAGTTCCCTCCCCCCCCACCCCCTCCACTTGGTGGCGGAGTCCGACCACCCGCCCTGCCCCCACCCCAATGGAGGCTTCTTTCTCCACCATCACCACAGCTGCTGCTGCCGGCGGCGGCGGCTTCGTGGCGTTGCTGGCGTCTCTGTGACCCCCCCTCGTCCTGCCCCTTGACCGTGAGTAGCCCCCCCCCACCATCACTCGTCACCCCGAGTCCACCAGCCACTTGGGGGTGGACTTCACTGGGAGCGGCTCTACAGCTCCTGCTCTGACGCCGACTTCTCCCGTCACTTACGGCAGCTCAGCGAAGCGTCTCATCGTCATCGTCGTCATCATTGTAATCTGTGTGTGTCACGCTGTGTGTGTGTGTCACCCTGTGTGTGTGTCACCCTGTGTGTGTGTCACCCTGTGTGTGTGTGTGTGTCACCCTGTGTGTGTGTGTGTCACCCTGTGTGTGTGTGTGTGTCACGCTGTGTGTGTGTGTCACCCTGTGTGTGTCACCCTGTGTGTGTGTGTCACCCTGTGTGTGTCACCCTGTGTGTGTCACCCTGTGTGTGTCACCCTGTGTGTGTGTGTCACGCTGTGTGTGTGTCACGCTGTGTGTGTGTGTCACGCTGTGTGTGTGTCACCCTGTATGTGTCACGCTGTGTGTGTGTCACCCTGTGTGTGTGTGTCACCCTGTGTGTGTGTCACCCTGTATGTGTCACGCTGTGTGTGTGTGTCACCCTGTGTGTGTGTGTCACCCTGTATGTGTCACGCTGTGTGTGTGTGTCACCCTGTGTGTGTGTGTCACGCTGTGTGTGTGTGTCACGCTGTGTGTGTGTGTCACCCTGTATGTGTGTCACGCTGTGTGTGTGTCACCCTGTATGTGTCACGCTGTGTGTGTGTGTCACGCTGTGTGTGTCACGCTGTGTGTGTGTGTCACGCTGTGTGTGTCACCCTGTGTGTGTGTGTGTGTGTCACCCTGTGTGTGTGTCACCCTGTATGTGTCACGCTGTGTGTGTGTCACCCTGTGTGTGTGTGTGTGTCACCCTGTGTGTGTGTGTGTGTGTCACCCTGTATGTGTCACGCTGTGTGTGTGTGTCACCCTGTGTGTGTGTGTGTGTCACCCTGTGTGCGTGTGTGTGTGTATCACCCTGTGTGTGCGTGTGTGTGTCACCCTGTGTGCGTGTGTGTGTCACCCTGTGTGCGTGTGTGTGTCACCCTGTGTGTGTGTCACCCTGTGTGTGTGTATGTCACCCTGTGTGTGTGTGTCACCCTGTGTGTGTGTCACCCTGTGTGTGTGTGTCACCCTGTGTGTGTGTGTGTCACCCTGTGTGTGTGTGTGTCACCCTGTGTGCGTCACCCTGTGTGTGTCACCCTGTGTGCGTGTGTGTCACCCTGTGTGTGTGTGTGTCACCCTGTGTGTGTGTCACCCTGTGTGCGTGTGTGTGTCACCCTGTGTGCGTGTGTGTGTCACCCTGTGTGCGTGTGTGTCACCCTGTGTGTGTGTGTCACCCTGTGTGTGTGTGTCACCCTGTGTGCGTGTCACCCTGTGTGTGTGTCACCCTGTGTGTGTGTCACCCTGTGTGTGTGTCACCCTGTGTGTGTGTGTGTCACCCTGTGTGTGTGTGTGTCACCCTGTGTGTGTGTGTCACTCTTCTTCTGAACAAAAGAATGAAGGGGGCGTGGGAGCGTGGCGGTGAGGTGTGGGAAGCTGTAAGCCCCAGGATACTTTGGGCTCGCCTTCCCATCAACCAGAGGCGAGGAGTGGTGGTCGTGGTTACTTATGCCCCCACCGAAGACGAACATCCGTGGAGGGATGCAAGCAAAGCCGATGAGTCAGACGCTTTCTATGACCTCCTGTCACAGGTGCTGGCTAAAGTGGCCACTCGGGACAGAGTCATCTTGTTGGGTGACTTCAATGCCCGAGTTGGTCATGATGCTGACACCTGGTCTGGAGTGATTGGAAGGCATGGGCCAGATCAGCTCAATAATAACGGTAGGAGGCTGCTAGATTTTTGTGCAGCCCATGGGCTTGTAATTACCAACACGCTCTTCCGGCATCGGCGCATCCACACAACATCATGGATACATGCCGGGTCCAAGCAAGAACATCTGCTGGACTACATAGTGACGGACCAGCGGATGCGAACCCATGTCCTTGACACCAGGACCTACCGTGGAGCTGATCTGTCCTCTGACCATCGACTAGTCATCTGTAAGATGCGCCTGCCTTTCTTCCACTCCGGTGGTGGGTGTACACCCAGGATCCCATTCCAACCAAAAGTGGCCTGGTCTCAGTTAGCTGATGAAAGTTGCAAGCGAGAATTTCATCATCGCTTGCAGCTGGGGTTGGCATCGTCCCCCACTCCACCTGATGTCGAGGGTAAATGGGCGAGGTTTAAGACTGTGACTCATGCAGCTGCAATGGCTGCTTTGGGTACGCGGTCCAGACCTCCCCAGAAACCCTGGCTGACAGAGGAGGTGTTCAGGTTAATTGAGAAAAAGCGACAGGCCCACTCTCATCGCCTACAGCATCCCACGTCAGAGAATGAGGAGGTTTACCGCAGCCTTCGCTCGGAAGTTCGGAGAGCCGTAAGGCGTTGTAAGGATGGGTGGTGGTCGCGGGTTGCTGAGGAGATGGAGTCTGCCTCAGTGGCCCGTGATCACAAATCACTATTTAACTCCATCAAAAAAGTAACCTGCAGCGCCACACCTATTACCATCATTAGAGGAAAAAACGGTGATCCAATCTCCGACCCCCAGGAACAGGTTTGCAGATTTTCTGAGCATTTCTGTGAGGTCCTGGGGGAGGGAAATTCTCTCAGCCAGGAAAACATCATGGCACAAAGTGGGGATAACCCTGCTGAGGCTGCGGTGCCTCAAATATTGGAAGAGGTCACCCCCTGTGAGTGGCTGGCTGAGGTTCCAGCTGTTGAGGAAGTACTGAGGGCGATCCGGAGTCTGAGACCAGGGAAGGCACCGGGCAGAGATGATCTCCCAAGCGAAATGCTGAGGGAGTGTGGCGTTTGTGCACAGACTGCCCTATATGACATCATAACAACAGTCTGGACCACTGGACGGGTTCCGCAGGACTGGAAGGATGCCCTGGTGGTCCCCCTCTTTAAGAAGGGGGACCGCACAGACTGTAACAACTACAGGGGCATCTCACTCCTCAGTGTGCCGGGTAAGGTCCTGGCAAGGATTATTCAACATCGCCTTGCTAGGCACGCTGAGGAGGGGCTTGCGGAGCCCCAATGCGGTTTCAGGAAAGGGCGGTCCTGCACAGATGCCATATTTTCTGTCCGTCTGCTACAGCAGAGGTGTAGGGAATTCCAAAAAGACCTACATCTCTGCTTTATTGACCTGGTCAAGGCCTATGATACCATCAGTAGGACTGGACTCTGGGTTGTTCTTCGTGCTTTCGGAGTCCCTGACCCTCTGCTCACGATCATTAAGGACCTTCATGATGGTGAGCGGGCCCGGGTAAAACTACGTGGCCGGGAGTCGGAGCCTTTCCCTGTACACCTTGGGGTGCGACAGGGATGTCCTCTGGCTCCCACATTATTTAACATCTATTTTGACCGCGTAGTTCGTGAAGCCTTCAATAGCTGTACCGGGGGAATTTCCGTTTGGTACAGATATAATGGGAGGCTGATCGACGCCCGGGTGCGATCAAGGGATGGCTCCCTATTGGTCAACCACGTTATGTATGCCGATGATTTGGTAATAGCTGCTCATTCAGAAGAGGAGTTGGAGGCGCTGCTGCTGAGACTGGAGCGTGCCACTAAGAGGTGGGGCCTTACCATCAGCCCCACCAAAACCAAGCACCTGCCTGGGTATTCTGTACCATCGGACACTCCACCCCCACAACTCCCAATTGGTGATGGGGCAGTTGTGGAGAGAGTGGAGAGTTTCCCATACCTGGGCAGTATGCTTATGACCGGCTCCAGTCTATCAGCAGAGGTCTCACTCCGAATCAGTCGAGCGGCAATATCTTTTTCATCGGTTGCGTAACGCTGTGTGGAAGCTACCTGGTCTGTCGCTCCGCACGAAGCTTCAGGTCTTCTCGGCCACGGTCATTCCCTCCCTTCTCTACGCTTGCGAGACGTGGACCCCCCTGGTGGAGCATCTTCGCCGGTTGGAAACATTTAGGCTGGCCTGCCTACGATCCATCCTGGGTTTAACCAGGCTGGATTGTGTGAGGAGCTCACAAATCCTTGAAAGATTTGGGCAAAGTCCCATCAGTGAGCTCCTCCGGCAGGCAAGGCTGCGTTGGCTGGGTCATGTAGCCCGCATGCCCAGCCACCGCATGCCTAAACAGCTTTTGTTCGGCCGGATCGAGGGGGCTAGACGGGCGCGGCACGGGCTGGAGAAGAGATGGAGTGATGTGGTACAGGAGGACGTGGAGCTGAGTGGACTTGCCGATGACTGGTACCAGCGGTGTCAAGATCGGCCTCAGTGGAGGAGGCTCGTGAAGGACGCTACTGGGCAGTTGGAGGCAGTCGCCCTCCAACAACAACGGAGGGCGGAGGAGCGACGCTCACAACAACGAGCGGAGCGCCGGGTGGCTAAAGCACAGCAAGTTGGCACAGTAGGGGGCACAGGTGGTGCATCAGCCAGTCATCTCGGTCATCTCGGTCAGTCGACCAGTGGCACCTGGGTCTGCCCCGTGACCTCCTGCCAGCGGGCTTTCGACACTTCACGTGGCCTCAAGGTGCACTTGGCCTGGCACAAGCATCGTGGTGACGTCACCGCCACTTAGTGGCGAATGGCGGTTGTTGTTGTTGTGTGTGTCACCCTGTGTGCGTGTCACCCTGTGTGCGTGTCACCCTGTGTGTGTGTCACCCTGTGTGCGTGTGTCACCCTGTGTGCATGTGTCACCCTGCGTGTGTCACCCTGTGTGTGTCACCCTGTGTGTGTGTCACCCTGTGTGTGTGTCACCCTGTGTGTGTGTGTCACCCTGTGTGTGTATGTCACCCTGTGTGTGTGTGTCACCCTGTGTGTGTGTGTCACCCTGTGTGTGTGTGTCACCCTGTGTGTGTGTCACCCTGTGTGTGTGTGTCACGCTGTGTGTGTGTGTGTGTGTCACCCTGCGTGTGTGTGTCACCCTATGTGCGTGTGTGTCACGCTGTGTGTGTGTCACGCTGTGTGTGTGTCACCCTGTGTGTGTGTCACCCTGCGTGTGTGTGTCACCCTGCGTGTGTGTGTCACCCTGTGTGCGTGTGTCACCCTGTATGTGTGTGTGTGTCACCCTGTGTGCGTGTGTGTGTCACCCTGTGTGCGTGTGTGTCACCCTGTGTGTGTGTCTCACCCTGTGTGTGTGTGTGTCACCTGTGTGTGTGTGTGTCACCCTGTGTGTGCGTGTGTCACCCTGTGTGCGTGTGTCACCCTGTGTGCGTGTGTCACCCTGTGTGCGTGTGTCACCCTGTGTGCGTGTGTCACCCTGTGTGCGTGTGTCACCCTGTGTGTGTCACCCTGTGTGTGTGTCACCCTGTGTGTGTGTCACCCTGTGTGTGTGTGTCACCCTGTGTGTGTATGTCACCCTGTGTGTGTGTGTCACCCTGTGTGTGTGTGTCACCCTGTGTGTGTGTGTCACCCTGTGTGTGTGTCACCCTGTGTGTGTGTGTCACGCTGTGTGTGTGTGTGTCACCCTGCGTGTGTGTGTCACCCTATGTGCGTGTGTGTCACGCTGTGTGTGTGTCACGCTGTGTGTGTGTCACCCTGTGTGTGTGTCACCCTGCGTGTGTGTGTCACCCTGCGTGTGTGTGTCACCCTGTGTGCGTGTGTCACCCTGTGTGTGTGTGTGTCACCCTGTGTGCGTGTGTGTGTCACCCTGTGTGCGTGTGTGTCACCCTGTGTGTGTGTGTGTGTCACCTGTGTGTGTGTGTGTGTCACCCTGTGTGTGCGTGTGTCACCCTGTGTGCGTGTGTCACCCTGTGTGCGTGTGTCACCCTGTGTGTGTCACCCTGTGTGTGTGTCACCCTGTGTGTGTGTGTCACCCTGTGTGTGTGTGTCACCCTGTGTGTGTGTCACCCTGTGTGTGTGTGTCACGCTGTGTGTGTGTGTGTGTCACCCTGCGTGTGTGTGTCACCCTATGTGCGTGTGTGTCACGCTGTGTGTGTGTCACGCTGTGTGTGTGTCACCCTGTGTGTGTGTCACCCTGCGTGTGTGTGTCACCCTGTGTGCGTGTGTCACCCTGTGTGTGTGTGTGTCACCCTGTGTGCGTGTGTGTGTCACCCTGTGTGCGTGTGTGTCACCCTGTGTGTGTCTCACCCTGTGTGTGTGTGTGTCACCTGTGTGTGTGTGTCACCCTGTGTGTGTGTGTGTCACCCTGTGTGTGTGTGTCACCCTGTGTGTGTATGTCACCCTGTGTGTGTGTTTCACCCTGTGTGTGTGTGTCACGCTGTGTGTGTGTGTGACCCTGTGTGTGTGTGTCACGCTGTGTGTGTGTGTATGTCACCCTGTGTGTGTCACCCTGTGTGTGTGTGTCACCATGTGCGTGTGTGTGTCACCCTGTGTGTGTCACGCTGTGTGTGTGTGTCACCCTGTGTGTGTGTCACCCTGTATGTGTCACCCTGTGTGTGTGTCACGCTGTATGGGGAGCGGTAATGTAGCGGTTAGCGCGCTGCGCTATGAACCTGGCGACCCGGGTTCGATTCCTGCTCACGGTCAACATCAGACGATTGTCTGAACCGGTCCCGGGCCTTCCCTAGGTCGACTCAGCCTCAAATGAGTACCTGGTGCGGTGTGTAAACATTGCCACTAGGGAGACAAAGGCGGTCGGGCGTGGTGCTGGCCACCCACCCCCTCGTGTACCGTTCCGGCCTTCATAGGTGCTTGCTAACAGCACTTGCCCCTACAGTCTGTTAAGGCTATATGGGGGATCTTTGTGTGTCACCCTATGTGTGTATGTCACCCTGTGTGTGCGCTCCCTCTTGCGTCCCAAGTATTCACTACACAATAAAAATTCTCACGACGTGTCGACTGCAACACGAAACGTCGTGAGAATTGTTATTGTTTTATATTTTTATTATTTTATTGTTTCCCTTCTACGCGACTTTACCGAAAGAACCAAGAAGATGAATCCCTGCAGTCACGAAAGCTTTAAATCGAAATTTAACGTCCCGGAGATGAATGAAATTGAGCTGTGGATGAGTAACAGCGCCACTTACGACTCTGTGTGGTGTTTGCTCGCTTTGTTAACGACGCTGCTTTCTTTATTGTTTGCTGTTGTTACAGGCGAGCCCGGCGGCCCCCTGCAGAAGAAGTAAACAAGACGCAACAACAACAGGGAGGAGGGTGGTGGTGGAATGTAAACAAGAACAACAACCCCTACCCGCCACCACGCGGCGTGTTGTCGCGTGACGAAAGTAGCAGCAGCGTCATCATCATCACCACGTGTAGCAGCAGCGTCGTCATCATCCACGCAATGTCTGCCGGCAGGGATGACTCCTCCTCCTCCTCGACCTTCTACAACGGCGAGGAGTTGCACAGCGACTGGCACCAGTCCACGCTGCCCAGCGAGGACATTTGGAAGAAGTTTGAGCTCCTGCCCCCCGCGCTGGACGGAGCGAACTCAACGCCAACGCCGCCGCCCTCGGGCGATCCGAGCCGCGAAGGCGGCGAAGTGGCGAGCCGCGGCCACGTCTGGGACCCCGCCGGCGGCAGCGGCGTGGGAGCCGTGGGAGTAATGCTGCTGCGGGACTGCATGTGGAGCAGCGCCGCCTCCTCGGCCAGAGCCACGCCGGGGCGGCTGGCGCCCGCCGACAAGTCGGCGCCGCCGCCGCCCGCGGTCTCCCGCGCCGTGCCGAGCCCCGCGGCCGCCGCGGTGCCCGCCGAGATGCTGCCCTTTGAGCCGGGAGGGCGGCACCTGCCGGCCGAGGGGCGGGAGGATGGGGAGACTGTCGTGGGCGGGGCGATGTCTCCCGGCAACGAGACGCTCGGCGATTCGGGTGAGACTTGCACGCTGTTTTGCGTGTTTCTTTATTCGGTCGTTTTAGCGCGGTCGTGCCTTTTGTTTTTTTCGGTCAAGTCACGCAGGTCAAACATGAAATGAATCACGACGTTTCGGAGGCAACTCGAGCTTCCATCTTCAGGTGGAACAGTTACAGCAAAATCACCGTATCAAGTGAAGCGAGCTCTGAGAGACACGAGATTACATAGAGGTTAAGAGGGGGGGGGTGGAGCCTAACCCCGAACCCTGACCCCTAACCCCTAACCCCTAAACCCTAACCCCTGACCCCTGACCCTAACTCTAACCCCTACCCTAACCCCTGACCCCTAACCCCTGACCCTAACCCTAACCCCTAACCCTGCAGTGAACTGTGAGGCTGCTAAAGTTGGTCAATGACATCCTTCCAAAAAGTATGGATCCTTGCAGTCACGAGAACTTTTCGAATTAGCTTGTTCATCTTCGTTTACAACAAACTTACAGTTGTCAAGCTCACTACACGAATGTTGCGTGTGTACATTTCAACAGGTCCTGTACCTGTGTAATGGGTTCCGGAGACACTTGTAGAAGTAACTTCTTTATTACAATACAACACCTCAACAGTGCTGATACTCTGTTATAGCCTAGGTACACAGCCTAGGTACACAGCCTAGGTACACAGCCTAGATACACTACTCTGGCTACGCTCTGGGGTCCTCGGGCTACAATTACCCTAGGGGAGCTACCTGACCCGACCCAGCCACGGTGGGGGGGTCTGGACTCGGAACTCGCCCTTACAAGGACGTAGAGCCGGGAGTCCCAAAGTCCCACCACTGGCCCTCACAGCATCCCGGCCCTTACAAGGACAAGCGGGACGAGGGGGTCCAGGGTCCTAAGCTGGCTGGCTGGCGGGTCTTGGGTCTTGAGCTGCGACTGGCCCCGATCGGCCAGGGAGCTGCCCTTTTATGCCTCGTCCCCAACGAGGGGTGAGGCCGTGTGCGCCCCCAGATATCCCACAGAGCACACACAGCCCCCCCCGTTGGTGGCGCCAAGGGGCTTAGCTGTCTGGGGTGCCTGGGATCCTAGCGCCTGGCGCCGAGGGCTTCTCTGTCTAGGGTCCCAGAGCCCCCAGCAGCTCCTCCCCTCTTCTGGCACTACACCTGCGCAGTTTAGGTTTATAATGTTGCATTTTTCTACATTGCGTTGCTGACGTATACGTGTTTCCCTTCTGCAGACAATGACGACGACGCGGAAGATGGAGAGATTGACGTGGTGACCGTGGAGAAGTGGAGCCACGCCAAAGCGAGCGTAGCGCTACGCGCCGTGCACAACACAAACACGGCCCCCCGGTACAACGACAACAACCGGCGGCAGCGGCGGCAGCAGCGGCGGCGACCCGCCCCGCCGCCGTCCACGCCGCCCGTGCACCAGCAGCAGCACAACTACGCCGCCCCCTCGCCGCCTGCGCGCGGGGCGGAGACGCCGCCCCCGTCGGCGCCGCGAGAATCCGCGCGGAGCCGGGGCGCCGCCGGCGGGGCCGGCTCATCCGGCGCCGTCTCGACGGGGAGCGGCGGCAGCCCTCGGAGCTCCGGCGGCTCGGAGGGGCTTGGCGAGCGGCACAACGACCAGGAGCGTCGGCGGCGCGACTCCATCAAGAAGGGTTTCCAGTGGCTGCGCGGTGGCATACCGGAGCTGGCGCACGACGAGAAGGCGGCCAAGGCGCAGATCCTGAAGCGCGCGATAGAATATTCGCGCACCCTGAAGCGCGAGGAGGAGAGACTCAAGGCGGAGAAGCGGCGCGAGCAGATTCGACGTCGGGAGCTGCTGGCGAGGCTGGAAACCCTGAAGAACTCGTAGGCCGAGCGGTCTCCATTTGCATCTCGTTTAAAGACTTTAAACCGAAAGTTACTTTTGTTTTGATATTGGACGAAAGCCTCTGGCGACCGGCACAGTTGAGCCTCTTTGCCATTGAGTGGTTTTGTATGCACCGTGACCTCGTTTGCAACGTAATGCCTCTGAATATTTGACTGCCAAGGTTTGAGTTGATGGGAATGGTAAGTTGTACCTCAATAGACATTTCTGCACAAATGATGCTTCAATGTGGCAAATACTGCCATTAATGCTGTTCCATGGCGATTTTCACTTTTGATTTTTTTAATTTTTTCATATAAAACATGGAAAATGTAGGCACCAAAAGTTGTTACGTAATTACCCAGGGTTTTTGTAAGATTTAGCGCGAGTAACTTTTTGAACAAAGTTGTTCCTGTCAATAGTGCAAAAGTTACATTTAGTAACCTTTTTTGAATGTCCCTTAAACAAGGGGTGTTGTTGCTTACTTTGCATCGCTGATAAACTCGGTCTTTTTGCCGTTGAGCTCAAAGCGGCCTTAGCAGCTGCGAAGCGTTCGTTGCAGCACTTTGTGGACCTCGCTGTATCTTTATCTCTTATTGGAACGTAAATAAAGCCCACAAGACACCAAGTGCCTCGTGCATGATTGTGTTGCACCCTGTTGCACCCTTCACTTGCTAACGCGCGGATGTAGAAGGGACCTTGGCCAAGTTGCACGTGTCGGCATCTCAGACGCCGGCAGCATCGAGCTGCTGCACCAGCTTCTAGCGCAGTCTCGCCTCGCGCTTCACGCGCCCCACACTGGTGGGATGTTGGCCCATTCTTGGTTTTGGTGGATGTTGAGAACTTTAAACCGTGACCTCCGTACCGTCTAAACCAGGGGTCCTCAAACTACGGCCCGCGGGCCACATTCGGCCCGCCGAGGACATTTATCCGGCCCATGGTCACTAATTGGGCTGCGCTTGTGAGCACTAATTTGGCTGCGCTGGTGAGCACTCATTGGGCTGCGGTGGTGGGCACTGATTGGGCTGCGGTGGCGAGCACTGATTGAGCTGCGGCGGTGGGCACTGATTTGGCTGCGCTGGTGATCACTGATTGAGCTGAGGCGGTGGGCACTGATTGAGCTGCGGCGGTGGGCACTCATTGGGCTGCGCTGGTGAATGGTTCAATGGGCCAATTGACTGGATTTGCCCGCCAGGCCTAAGGCTGCCAGCCCTCCCCTGGCTGCGCTTGACTGGCTCTCCCTCCCTCAGCTCCCTCACTTGCCCCTCGGCTCCACTCTCAGTGATATTCCTGTGTGCTGAGTAAATGATAGAGGGGTAATAACAGATTGATCTCTGGAGGGGCTGCCTGCTGTTTTCCCGTGCTAGTCAGTGACAGACAGCCGAGGAGTAGGAAACCCAATTTAAATGACAGTAAGTGCATTTATATTCTGATTGCTATTCAATTATATGAGGTTATATGTTGTATGTTGTGTAAGCCCCGGTTCATACTGTTGCGATCTCTGAGCAGTGCGAGTTCAGCCATATGCTTGTATGGCTGAACTTGCATTAGATTCGGAAGAAAAAAAGGCACATGTGCCTTTTTTCCTGCAGTGGATCGCATGGGTCTTCTCCCCCATGCGATCATATTCCTATGCGAGTTCGCAGATCGCACTGCGATCTGTGAACAAAACTGCAGGTGTAATTAACTTTTTAATGGCACCCACACCAGTGTGAGCCTGGGGTAAAAGTGGAGTTCCCCCAATCAGACTGCATTGATGGGCAGTGCAGTCTGTATGTCTCTGTGTGGGCAAAGTTATTGCTGCTATATTGTTTTTGTAGCGCTGTATATATATTGGTATTTTACTAATAGCAATTTTGACTCCCTAGGAAACAATGATGTCAAGAAAGAGAAAAATTGACTCGGAGTGTAGGATATTCAAAAAACAGTGGACTTATGATTACTTTTTCATGCAGTACAAGGAAAGAGCTGTGTGTCTGATATGCCAGAATATAGTGTCTGTGTTCAAAGAATACAATTTATGTCGACACTATGAAACTCAACATAAAGATAAATATGATTGTTTGGTCGGAGAAAAGTGAGAAAAGATAAAATATTAAAACTGAAAAATACATTAACTCCGCAAAATACTTTTGTGAAGCAGAAGCAGCTAAATATTTCATCACTGAAAGCAAGTTTTCAAATTGCCAAGCTAATAGTGTGCACTGGCAGACCATTCGTTGAGGGAGAATTTGTTAAAGAATGCCTTCTTTCTGTTGCCAAAGAGATGTGTCCAGAGAAGGCCGATTTATTTAGTACAGTGAGTCTTTTAGGACCTACAATTACACGGAGGATTGAAGAAATGGGAGACAATTTCCATCAGCATTTGCAAAACTCCACAAAAAAAACTTTCCTATTTTTCCTTGGCACTCGACGAAAGCAACGATGTTCGTGATTCTGCACAACTTCTAATTTTTATTTGTGGGACGAATGACTATTTCGAAGTCACAGAAGAGCTTGCTGCACTGCAAAGCACCAAAGGAACAACTACAAGAGAGGATATCTATGAAAAGGTTTGCCAAACTGTGAATGGTTTGGAGCTGAACTGGGCTAAACTAGCCAGTGTGACAACTGATTGTGCTCCTAGCATGGTGGGGTCTAAGAAAGGAGTAATTGCTCGCATTAACCAAGAGATGGACAAACATAACCATTCTCATCCAATAGCCATACACTGCCTCATCCACCAACAAGCGCTGTGTAGTAAATCACTGAAGTGGGACTGTTAACTTCATTAGAGATCATGCACTAAACCACAGACAATTTCAGGAATTTCTGTCCGAGCTAAATGTTGACTATGAAGATGTTCTGTACCACACAGAAGTCCGTTGGCTGAGTCGAGGGAGAGTTTTGAAACGTTTCTAGGACTTACTTCCACAGATTACAGCTTTTGTTTTCAAAAAACAAAAAAGTACCAGAGCTCAATGATGCAGAATGGAAATGGCACCTTGCCTTTCTGACAGATGTAACAGAGCTACTTAACAGTTTCAATGTGCAACTTCAAGGAAAGGGGAAGCTCATCTGTGATATGTAATCACATGTCAAAGCATTTGAAGTAAAATTAGGCCTCCTCATCAAACAAGTGAAGGAGGAAAACTTCTGCCATCTCCCCACAACTCAAAATCTGTTAGCGGAAAAAACATTGGTTGCATTCCCAAACAAAACATGTGTGGATTCACTGGAAAAATTGCAAAAGGAGTTCCAATTTAGATTTAAAGAGCTTCATCTCCATGAACAGGACATACAGCTTTTCCATAACCCATTTTCTATTGACATTGAAAATGTGGATACAATTTACCAAATGGAACTCGCTGAACTGCAGAATTGTGACTCTCTGAAAGACGCATTCAAGTCAAGCAGCCTTCATAATTTCTATGCATCTCTCCCCTCTGAGACATATCCTCATCTCAGGAACCATGCACTCAAAATGGCAACCATCTTTGGCAGCGCTTATGTCTGTGAACACACTTTTTCCAGAATGAAACATTTGAAATCTCCAACCAGATCTAGACTAACGGATGCACACTTGCATCACTTGTTACGACTAGCAGTGACAAATATGGAACCGGACATTGACCATCTCATTAGCCAAAAGCAGGCCCATAGTTCCCATTGAAATACTGGCAAGTTTGTTGATTTAACTTTACTTGTTCTTCATTTTAAATATTGTATGTTCCCGTTTTGTTTCTTCACTTCAAAATAAGATATATGCAGTGTGCATAGGAATTTGTTAATAGTTGTTTTTTAACTATAGTCCGGCCCTCCAACGGTCTGAGGGACAGTGAACTGGCCCCCTGTTTAAAAAGTTTGAGGACCCCTGGTATAGAGTCTTGACGAGGGAGTTTTTCTGGGATGGATGGTGGTGGGAATCCGGTTTTAGGCAAGCATCCGTGTGGGTGGCTTTCCTGTAGACAGAATGGCTCATTGAACCATCAGGTCTCCTTTTAATTAGGACATCCAAAAAGGGTAGCTTGCCATCTTTTTCGACTTCCATGGTGAATCTGATGGCTGGGTGTATGGAATTGATGTGGTCGAGGAATTGGTCTAGAGCAGGCCGGCCATGTGGCCAAATGACAAAAGTGTCATCTACGTACCTCTTCCACAAGGTCGGGCATAGAGTGGCAGTCTGGATGGCGTCAGTCTCAAATTTCTTCATGAAAACGTTGGCTACAACCGGAGATAGGGGGGAGCCCATTGGGGTACCCTCAGTTTGTTTGTAGAAAGTTCCATTCCAGGTGAAGTATGTATTGGTTAAGCAGTGTCTCACCAGGGGGGGGGGGTACCCCAGCATTCAGTCCTTGATGAATCAAGTCTTCAATGATTGCGATGGTGTCAGGTACAGGAACTTTGGTGAATAAGGAAACCACATCCAAACTGACAATCAGGTCGTCTGGGGACAGGGAAATCCCCTTGATTGTCGATACCAGATCAGTAGAGTTTAGTACCGCAGAGGTGTTTTTTCCAGTGAAAGGCCGTAGGATTTCAGACAAAAAACGAGCCCTTCTACGCGACTTTACCGAAAGAACCAAGAAGACAAGTCCCTGCAGTCACGAAAGCTTTAGAGATTTCCTCGATTAAGTAGATAATTCAGTGTGTAACAAAAACATGTTTTATTGTTGTCCCTGTGTAGTAAAGTGTTATTACCTAATAGCTAGTGCCTCAAAAGTAGAGAAAGTGGGCTCTTAATACTCCACACAAACGTTGCTTGTGTGACCCAGGACACAAAAGCGAAGTGAATAATCCACTCCATTAATAACAGTGTCACAACAACATTGTCCCTTAGTAGTACAGTTTTATTATCTAATAGCTTATGTCTCAAAAGTAGAGAAAGTGGCTATTGTTAATCTCAACAAATTCTAAATTTGAAGCTTTCGTGACTGCAAGGATTCATACTCGGAGGTTTTTTTCAGTAAAGTCACGTAGGTAGAAATAAATAAAACTAAAATAAATTAAAAATACATTTAAATAAAATCTCCTCACAAACGTTGCTTTTGTGACCCAGGACATTGATAAATTTAACTATTTTAAATAAAAAAACGTGGCGTGCATTTGTGTCATCCCTTCACGTAAAGTCCTGCTCACAAACGCAAAGTTTGTGTGGAATAATACTATCCATTAAACATACTTTGTAGCCATAACCAATTTAGCAACACACAACACTTTACTACGCAGGGTCAGACCTCGTGTTAGGTAGTCACCCGGCAGCGGTGTTCTCGTTGTTGTTGTTGAACTAATAAATATAATCTAGATATGCAAGGAGACCCATGCATTGTATAGGTAAACCCACTAAAAGAAACTCCTTAAAAAAAAAAATTTAATACAAATTTATTTTTTATTTTAAAAAATTGTAACATTTTTTTTAAAGAAGTCTAGCGGACAACGTGGAAGTGAACGACGTGTCGCCCACGAGCCTTGAGCGCGCCACACGCACACAGAGAGAGAGGGGGACGAATGAAGTTGAATAATTAAACAACAAGTTTGAGTTGCGCGACACGCGCTCGGCGCTCACCGCGTGTTCAGAAGCTTCGTGGGCGACGCGATTCCAGAGCTCAGGGGCCGCGGCGTTCTCGATTCCCGGCGGGCAAATAGATATTTAATTAATAAGACGTCCACGCTTTTAAAGAGACGCTTAAGTGATTGACGCCGATTTTTATTGATTGCTTTATCAATTAGGTTTTTTATTTCGAGTGATGCACGCACACGACGCAGGTGAGCCTGAGGCACGTGGCGCCTGATTGGTGTGCGGGCAGTACGTTGTCACAGTAAGCACACAGTCTCGTGGATTGGACAACAGGAAGTAGACTAAACATGTTGTTACAAGATGTTGACCACGACAAACAGAGGCATATCACGTGAAGTGAGAAGCGTTGAAAAATATAAAGGGGCAGAAATTACTCCATCAAGAAAACTAAATTTTAATTAAAACCCAGTACACATGCAACGTTGAGACAATTTGGTTAACATAGGTGTTCACACACAGTGTGGTTAACATAGGTGTTCACACACAGCGTGGTTAACATACAATGAGGGATAAAAAATTTGATCCCCTGCTGATTTTGTACGTTTGCCCACTGACAAAGAAATGATCAGTCTATAATATTAAAGGTAGGTTTATTTGAACAGTGAGAGACAGAATAACAACACAAATCCAGGAAAAAATGTTATAAATTGATTTGCATTTTAATGAGGGAAATAATTATTTGACCCCCTCTCAATCAGAAAGATTTCTGGCTCCCAGGTGTATTTTATACAGGTAACGAGCTGAGATTAGGAGCACACTCTTAAAGGGAGTGCTCCTAATCTTAGCTTGTTACCTGTATAAAAGACACCTGTTCACAGAAGCAATCAATCAGATTCCAAACTCTCCACCATGGCTAAGACCAAAGAGCTCTCCAAGGATGTCAGGGACAATATTGTAGACCTACACAAGGCTAGAATGGACTACAAGACCATCGCCAAGCAGCTTGGTGAAAAGGTGACAACAGTTCATGCGATTATTCGCAAATGAAATAAACATAAAAGAACTGTCAATCTCCCTCGGCCTGGGGCTCCATGCAAGATCTCACCTCGTGGAGTTGCAATGATCATGAGAACAGTGAGGAATCAGCCCAGAACTACACGGGAGGATCTTGTCAATGATCTCAAGGCAGCTGGGACCATAGTCAACAAGAAAACAGTTGGTAACACACTACGCCGTGAAGGACTGAAATCCTGCAGTGCCCACAAGGTCCCCCTGCTCAAGAAAGCACATATACATGCCCGTCTGAAGTTTGCCAATGAACATCTGAATGATTCAGAGGACAACTGGGTGAAAATGTTGTGGTCAGATGAGACCAAAATGGAGCTCTTTGGCATCAACTCAACTCGCCGTGTTTGGAGGAGGAATGCTGCCTATGACCCCAAGAACACCATCCCCACCGTCAAACATGGAGGTGGAAACATTATGCTTTGGGGGTGTTTATCTGCTAAGGGGACAGGACAACTTCACCGCATCAAAGGGACGATGGACGGGGCCATGTACCGTCAAATCTTGGGTGAGAACCTCCTTCCCTCAGCCAGGGCATTGAAAATGAGTCGTGGATGGGTATTCCAGCATGGCAATGACCCAAAACACACGGCCAAGGCAACAAAGGAGTGGCTCAAGAAGAAGCACATTAAGGTCCTGGAGTGGCCTAGCCAGTCTCCAGACCTTAATCCCATAGAAAATCTGTGGAGGGAGTTGAAGGTTCGAGTTGCCAAACGTCAGCCTCGAAACCTTAATGACTTGGAGAAGATCAGCGGACACAGCGGAGACATCGAGAGAGAGACACGGGGAGAGACACGGGTGGAGAGAGAGACACGGGTGGAGAGACACGGGTGGAGAGAGAGACACGGGGAGAGAGACACGGGTGGAGAGACACGGGTGGAGAGACACGGGTGGAGAGACACGGGCGGAGAGAGAGACACGGGTGGAGAGACACGGGTGGAGAGACGCGGGTGGAGAGACACGGGTGGAGAGACACGGGTGGAGAGACACGGGGGGAGAGAGAGACACGGGGGGAGAGACACGGGTGGAGAGACACGGGTGGAGAGAGAGACACGGGTGGAGAGACACGGGTGGAGAGAGAGACACGGGTGGAGAGACGGGTGGAGAGAGAGACACGGAGACACGGGTGGAGAGACACGGGTGGAGAGAGAGACACGGGTGGAGAGACACGGGTGGAGAGACACGGGTGGAGAGAGAGACACGGAGACACGGGTGGAGAGAGAGACACGGAGACACGGGTGGAGAGAGAGACACGGGTGGAGAGAGACACGGGGAGAGACACGGGTGGAGAGAGAGACACGGAGACACGGGTGGAGAGAGAGACACGGGGAGAGACACGGGTGGAGAGAGAGACACGGAGACACGGGTGGAGAGAGAGACACGGGTGGAGAGAGACACGGGGTGAGACAGACACGGGTGGAGAGAGAGACACGGGGTGAGACAGACACGGGTGGAGAGACACGGGTGGAGAGACACGGGTGGAGAGACACGGGTGGAGAGAGAGACACGGGGAGAGAGACACGGGTGGAGACACGGGTGGAGAGAGAGACACGGAGACACGGGTGGAGAGAGAGACACGGGTGGAGAGAGACACGGGGTGAGACAGACACGGGTGGAGAGAGAGACACGGGGTGAGACAGACACGGGTGGAGAGACACGGGTGGAGAGACACGGGTGGAGAGACACGGGTGGAGAGAGAGACACGGGGAGAGAGACACGGGGAGAGAGACACGGGTGGAGAGACACGGGGAGAGAGACACGGAGACACGGGTGGAGAGAGAGACACGGGGAGAGAGACACGGGTGGAGAGAGAGACACGGAGACACGGGTGGAGAGAGAGACACGGGTGGAGAGAGAGACACGGGGAGAGAGACACGGGTGGAGAGAGAGACACGGAGACACGGGCGAGGTAGGGAGACACGGGGTGAGACACGGGGACACGGGGGGGGGGAGGCGGAGACACGCGGAGCCTCTGGCGGTCTCCACTCGTAGTTTATTCGGGTTCAAATAGTACAGAGCAGTGTAAATCACAACACTGATAAGTCTAGGGCAGTGTAAACCATAACACTGATAAGCATCACGCGTTAGCTCTTGTAGCAACATCAACATCACCAACATCATCATCAACATCACCAACATCTTCATCATCAATATCAACATCATCAATATCAACATCACCATCATCACCAACATCCTTCCTCATCATCAACATCATCATCACCACCACCACGAGGGGTGAAGGGAGGGGGGCGAGGGGGGAGGGGGGCGGAGGGCAGGAAGTGGATAAGAGGAAGTCGTGGGGCGAGGGGGGCGGGGCGAGGGGCGAGGGGGGCGGGGCGAGGGGCGAGGGGGGCGGGGCGAGGGGCGAGGGGGGGCGGGTTTGGGGGTGAACTCAAGTGACCCGACAGACGTTGAGCGCAATTCTTTGTTTATTTAGGTAAAGTCGCGTAGGTAGGGAACACAATATTAATAACAAAATAATAAAATATAAAAATGTAATAAAATACAAAAAAGGAATTAATAAATAAATAATACCCCCCGTTGACAGGAAGAGGAAAAAAAATCCCCTCCCCCACAATTTGGCGCCCTTTGCACGACGCGACCCGGTGAGCAGCTCAGTTCAAACGGCGTGAACACGCGGGGCGCATCGTGGGTGGTGATCACCACCAACATCAACATCATCATCACCACCACCATCACCACCAACACCACCACCATCATCACCATCAACACCACCATCATCACCATCAACACCACCATCACCACCAACACCACCACCATCATCACCATCAACACCACCATCACCACCACCATCATCACCACCATCACCACTATTACCATCACCACCACCACCATCACCACCACCATCATCACCACCATCACCACTATTACCATCACCACCACCACCATCACCACCAACACCATCACCACCATCACCACCATCACCACGATCAACACCATCAACACCATCACCACCATCACCACCACCACCATCACCACCAACACCATCACCACCATCACCACGATCAACACCATCAACACCATCACCACCATCACCACCACCACCATCATCACCACCACCATCACCACCATGACCCCCCCTCCTCCTGCCCGGCCCCACCCTCCCCTCTCGTCGTCTCCCGTAGCTCGAGCCGGCGGCGGCTACGAGCAGCAGCAGCAGCAGGAGCAGCAGCAGGAGCATCATCATCAGCAGCAGGAGCATCATCAGCAGCATCAGCAGCATCATCAGCAGTATCATCATCAGCAGCATCATCATCAGCAGTATCATCAGCATCATCATCAGCAGTATCATCAGCAGCAGTATCATCAGCATCATCATCAGCAGCATCATCATCAGCATCATCATCATCAGCAGCATCATCAGCATCATCATCAGCAGCATCATCATCAGCAGCATCATCATCAGCAGAATCATCATCAGCATCATCAGCAGCAGCATCATGCCCACGTGGACGCTGTGCTTGGGCAGCAGGACGAGCTTGATCTCCATGGCCGGCATCCGCTACGAGGGCACCCTGAGCGGGGTCAACTCGGACGACTGCACCGTCGCCTTGGCCAAAGGTCACGCACGGGAGGGTCACGGGTCAAAGGGGGTGAGGGCTTAAACAGCAGGACGGCTGCTTGTGTTGTAGCCGAAACGTCGTGAGAATTATTTTATTATGTTTTATTTTATTATTTTATTACTTCCCTTCTACGTGATGACTTTACCGAAAGAACCAAGAAGATGAATCCCTGCAGTCACGAAAGCTTTAAATCGAAAAAAAATCAGTGACTGCTTTAGTGTTAAAATACGGTGCTGTATTTTTAGGATAGTGTGTTTACAATATCATTTTACGTAGATATCCACATTCACTTAATATTTTTCTTCCGCAAGTTTTTATTGAAAATGCAACAATATTTGACATCATCTCAAAAACCCGACGTGATGGACAAAAAACCGACGCCAGGGTTGGGATGAAAAGCGCGACCTCCGATAGACACCAGGCGAGGTGGTTCACTTCTCACCACCGTGGCGCCCACACACCCACCACCACCACGGCACCGTTAGCGGCGTTAGCGTCGTCTTTGTGCGTGCGCAGTGCGTGTGTGCGGCACGGAGGGTCGCCCCGCCGAGCGAGCCATCGCCCCTCGCGAGGAGATCTACGACTACATCATCTTCCGTGCCAGCGAGATCAAGGACCTGGCGGCGTTGGGGTGCCCGCTCTCCGCTCTGCACCCCCACCTGGCCGTCGTGCAGGTGAGAGGGGGGCAGCTGTTCTCTTCGCCGCCAAACTGGTTGGTTACTTTAGCGGGCAGGACCCCACCGAGATATTTAACTCTGATCATTGGTTGTTTACCCTGTAATCTGGCAACAAAACTGACACCTTTTTTTACAAGGAGTCGTGTTTGCATTGACCACAATAACTGCGGTCGGAATGCAAACAAAAAACATAACTGATGATGTGCACTGTGCTTGAAGTTGATTGGTCCATACCCGAGACAGCTTTCCTTAGAGCCTAGTCTCACATGGAGTTGGTCCAGATGACGACAAAAGGCGCACAACTCAAGGACAATGCACCATCAGAGTATGAGAGCTCGGGGTAAGCATTTACACCATTGGAACCTCATTTGCCAGTATAAAAATATGATAATTGTTTTTTTACCCTTCTATCTGGCAACAAAACTGACACCTTTTTTTACAAGGAGTCATGTTTGCATAGACCACAATACCTGCAGTTGGAATGCAAACAAAAACATAACTCTGATAATGTGCACTGTCCTTGAAGTTGATTGGTCCACACCCGAGACAGCTTTCCTTAGAGGCCAGTCTCACATGGTGTTGGACCAGATGACGCCAAAAGGCGCACAACTCAAAACATGACTCCTTGTAAAAAAGGTGTCAGTTTTGTTGCCAGATAAAAGGATAAAAAAAACAATTATCATATTTGTTGTTACTGGACACGCTACGATTGATCCCGTCGCTGCGTGACCACCCACCCTCGCCCCCGTCCAGTCCTCCTCGCCACCACGGGGCGCCCACCCCCAGCGGGACACGCAGCACGGAGCCCGCGGCGGCCACGGGAGCGGCACGCGCGGAGCCCGCCGGCTCGTGCGGGACACGGCGGACGGGCGGCGGCCTGCACACGGAGGAGCCACAGGTACGGGCGGCGCGGTAAACGCTGGGGATGCAAAAGTGGCCGGGCGTTGTACCGCCCGCCCGCCCGCCCCCTCTTGCAGCCAGCAGCCTTTGCAGGTGCTCGCTAACGGAGCTTATCCTGACGTCGTACGGAAATCCGATGTTTTTTTATTTAAATCCTTTATATTAAGTTCACTTGCTTGCGCGCTTAGGACCGTGCAAATCTTTCGGTCGTTTTTTAACCCACTTCCCGTGATGCAATCGAGCTGACATTTTGCACACAGACTCGTTGTGCGTGACAATTAATGTTCGTGAAAAATTTTTTCCAAAATTTTACACTTTTTAGGACAAAAATATTATATTTAATTACCAATTGCTTAATGCTGCCATGCAATCATCTGACCCATAGGTGGCAGCCATCTCAAGCCAGAGGACGAGAGGACTCTAGCCGCCACGCATATAAAGGATTTATAGTGAAAAACTTAGTTTTACGGGTTATACTTGTTTAAATCCTTTATATTAAGTTCGCTTGCTTGCTTGCGCGCTTACGATCGTGCAAATCTTTTGGTCGTTTTTTAACCCACTTCCCGTGATCCGATCGAGCTGACATTTTGCACACAGACTCGTTGTGCGTGACAATTTATTTTCGTGAAAACAGTTTTTTCTAAATTTTTACACTTTTTAGGTAAAAAAAAAATTTCATATTTAATTTAAAATACCACTGTGATAAAAATGAAACTCTTACTCAAGAAAAACAGAAATGAATAATAAAATAAAACCGATGCCACGCATATAAAGGATTTATAGTGAAAAACACACACGCACGCACACACGCACTCACACACACTCACACACACGCACTCACACACACACACACGCACACACGCACACTCACACACACACTCACACACACGCACACACACACTCACACACACGCACACACACACACTCAAACACACACTCACACACACACGCACACACGCACACACGCACACACTCACACACTCACACACACACTCACACACACACTCACACACACTCACACTCATGCACACACACTCACACACACTCACACACACTCACACACTCACTCACACGCAGCTGCACTATCTCCCACAGCTGCGAGGAAGAGCGCCACGGTGGAGCGGGGGGTGCAGACGTCCCCCCAGCGTCAGCAGCGACGGTGTCGGAGCACGAAGCGGATTGCCGCCCAGACTCCCCGTGGGGCCCCGGAGCCGTGCGTTGAGTTGGACGCGGAGTTTGACTTTGCGAGCGCCAACGCGAAGCTGGACCGCGAGGCGCTGGACAGGGAGTTCCGGGGCAGGAACGCCAAGCGGAGAGAAGGTGGGGCACTCGCCGAACAACTCACTTCCTCCTCCGCTGCTGTGTCGGCAAAATAGAAATCTTGTCACTCTTATTATTCTTAGGTTTTTCCGGTAAAGTCACGTAGGTAAAAAATTAAAATTAATAAAAGTAAAATAAAATAAAAATCACGACGTTTCGATTAATTTTAATTTTGCTGCTGTATCGTCAAAATAGAAATCTTGTCACTCAATTTTTAGAAACTTCCCAATGTGGTACCCACTGCAAACTTGGTAAAGCTGCGTCATACTGGGGTGGGGGCACTCACTCACTCACACGCTGCCGCCACTCAACAACTCACTTCGTCCTCCGCTGCCGTATCGTCACAATAGAAATCTTAGTAGTAGGTTTTTACCCTTTTAAACTGGTACAAAACTGACACCTTTATTCAAGGCATCATGTTTGCAATAACCACAACACAAGTAGTCAAAAAAGCTAACAAAAAGAAGCAACTCTGATGATAATAATATGCACTGTCCTGTCATTATCAGAGTTGCTTCTTTTGCTTTGCTTTTTTGACTACTTGTGTTGTGGTTATTGCAAACATGATGCCTTGAATAAAGGTGTCAGTTTTGTACCAGTTTAAAAGGGTAAAAACCTACTACTATATTTTGCCACTGGTAAAAGAGATCTCATAAAATAGAAATCTTGTCACTCAATTTTGACACACTTCCCAATGTGGTACCGACTGCAAACTTGTCATCATCACGGTGGCTATGAGATGTTAACTACCTCGCCTGGTGTGCAGGAGGGCGTGGGTTCGATCCCAACCCTGACGATGCCTGCTGCTGTATATTTGGAGTTTGTGTGTTTCTCTCATCATCATCATCACGGTGGCTAGGAGATGTTGACTAACTAAATTACCTTAAAACCGTTGGAATACCTTATGCCAGAAAAAGTGTGTTGACCATCTTCTTGGTTCTTTCGGTAAAGACATCACGTAGAAGGGAAGTATTAAAATAATAAAAATAAAACATAAAATAATTCTCACGACGTTTCGGCCACAACGCAAGCAGCCGTCCTCAGGCGTAGACCAGGTCTGTTGAGGAGACAGCGTCTGAATGTGTGTTGACCAGTGGAGTCTGGGTTGGGTGGGGGGGGGCGGATCTTTGTGTGTTTAATTGTCCAGGCCACCCCCTCACTTCTGCCGTTGTGTCTCCCCTTGAGCAGCGGACAAGCTGAGGGGTCCCCGCACGAGCTCCCCCGTCTTCCTGGACGGCTGCTTCTACGACAAAACCAGGAGCTTTTTTGACAACATTTCCAAAGACGGCGGCAGGTAATGTCCGTCTCTGCCGCTCGCTCGTGGTGTGTGTGTTCTTGTTGGATCTCCTCGCCTTCAAGTGCAACGCCTGGGGGAGGCGATGGGGGAGGTGGCAGTACAGCAAGCGGGCTCCGTCTCCGTCTGTGCGGAGATGGTGTTGCTGTTCCCCACCCACCCCCCACCTCGTGTATAGAAACTCACAAACGGAGTTGGCCTAACCATCCCATTATAGGATGACAGAGCTTGGGCAAATTGTTTGTGCCGTTCCTGGCACATCTGGAAACTTTGGGCGTCGCAAAAATGTGTGACGTTAACTTGAATCGGCGCGCCCAAAAAAAAAATGCACGCCGCGTGAATTGCGTAGTTGCACTTGATTCGGAAAAAATCCCAGCCCCGAGAATAAGAGAAAGACGTGCAACTGTTTGACTGGGCACCAGACGAACATTTGTCTAGACGCAGGATGGCGTGGAGCCGTGCAGAGACCTCTCTGATGTCAGGTTTAGACCATTGGAACATCATTTGTCAGCAGTAGCAGAATATGATCATTGTTTTTTTACCCTTTTATCTGTCAACAAAACTGACACCTTTTTTACGAGGAGTCGTGTTTGCATTGACCACAATACCTGCGGTCAGAATGCAAAAAAAAAAACATAACTCTGATAATATATGCACTGTCCTTGAAGTTGATTGGTCCATACCCGAGACAGCTTTCCTTAGAGCCTGGTCTCACATGGGTTGGAACAGATGACGCATTACGGCTGCAGGTATTGTGGTCTATGCAAACATGACTCCTTGTAATAAAGGTGTCAGTTTTGTTGCCAGATAAAAGGGTAAAAAAACAATTATAATATTTTTTGCTGGCAAATGAGGTTCCAATGGTAGCCGTTTGCGACCCTGGTGCGGCCGGGTACGGGTAGGCCGTGAGTCACTGGTGAGTCACCCTTTGTCACTCATTCCGGGTAGGGTACGGGTAGGGTACGGGTAGGGTATGGGTACGGGTAGGGTACGGGTACCCGTTTGCGACCCTGGTGCGGCCGGGTACGGGTAAGAAATCAAAACCCGTCTGCGACCTCTGACCAGCCGTGCTCACCCCCCCACCCCCGCCCCTCCCCCCTCCTCCTCCTCCCGCCAGGAACTGCCGCGTGACGTTGGCGGAGCAGCGGCGCCTGAATGTGGCGACGTTCGGGGCGGACCTCTCCACGTCGCTCGCTCGCCGCTCCCGCCGACGCGGGGCCCTGTGGGGGGGGGACGGGCGGCCGTGCGCGCCCAAAGCCGCCGGTGGGGGGGGGCGGGCAGTCTCCTCCTCCGGCCGAGGTGCAGCCTAGACAGGTGACGACCGTGGTGACGGTGACAGCAGCTCAGCTTATTGGAGAGTATATTTAGTATATTGATGATTCTGATGTAGTTTATAATTACGGTCGCGCCCAAAGCCGCCGGGGGGGGGGGGGGGGGGGGGGGCAGCCTCCTCCTGCTCCTCCGGCCGAGGTGCAGCCTAGACAGGTGACGACCGCGGTGACAGCAGCTCAGCTTATTGGAGACTATATTTAGTATATTGATGATACTGATGTAGTTTATAATTACGGTCGCGCCCAAAGCCGCCGGGGGGGGGAGGGGGGGGCAGCCTCCTCCTCCTCCGCCGGCCGAGGTCCAGCCTAGACAGGTGACGACCGCGGTGACGGTGACAGTAGCTCGGCTTATACTGGTATGAACAAAGTGGACCAGCCTACAATAGATTATATCGTCCGTCCGTCCGATGTCCGATTAGGTGTAGCAACATCGCCCCCTACTGCAAACACTTGGCAGGACCCTACAAAAACCTTTAGACTCAGTGAGGCTTTCCTGGCTAAACAAGTGTCACATTCCCTTATAATTCCCTGAGATAGTTTTTAATTAAAAAAATTAAATTAAAAATTAACTCACAGCGGCCTAAAGCCTACAGCTAGGCCTAAAGCCTAAAACTAGGCCTCAAACTCTCCCTTCGTATCGTATTTGTTTGCTCCTACCAGCCCACCCCGCAGGGACCTGTTTGGAGAGTATATTTAGTATATTGATGACACTGATGTAGTTTAAATTTACTTTTTTTTACGTGGTGGCTTAGCTGCTGCAGCTACCGTACTATTAACATTCCTTCCCTTTCTAGATTTGAAGCTTTCGTGACTGCGAGGATTCATATTGTTAGGTTTTTTCGGTAAAGTCACGTATGTAAAAAAATTAAAATTAATAAAAGTAAAATAAAATAAAAATCACGACGTTTCGGAGGCAACACAAGCTTCCGTCTTCAGGTGGAACCGTCACAGCCACGACAGCTGTATCAAGTAAATGAGAGATTACATTTACGAGATTACATTTACTTGATACAGCTGTCGTGGCTGTGATGGTTCCACCTGAAGACGGAAGCTTGTGTTGCCTCCGAAACGTCGTGATTTTTATTTTATAATTTTAATTTTTTTACCTACGCGACTTTACCGAAAAAACCTAAGAATATGATTCCTTCCCTTTATTAATGCTACCCCTACTCCCTCCCTTCGATGCTGCTAATCCTGCATAATATGACTTTGAAACCCCCCCGCCCACCTCCTACACATTCCACAAGTAGTGACTAATCCCATATCGGAATTTTCCACAAATAAACTACATTCCTCTGTTGATATGTGATATGCAAATTACTTTGTCAAGGCGCTCTCCTCTAACCCAGCTTAAATATATGCTGCCAAGCCTGGCGGTGTTCATTCAGACGCTGTCTTCCCGGCAGGTGAGGGCGGCTCTCTGCAACACGATAACGGAAGTCTGTTGATGTTGCTTGTGAGGTTCTCCCCGTGAGAACACGCTGCTCCGTGGAGGATCAGAGAGAGACCATTTCATGGGGTATGCCGATAGCATAATAAGTATAACCCGTAAAAACAAAGTTTTTCACTATAAATCCTTTATATGCGTGGCGGCTAGAGTCCTCTCGTCCTCTGGCTTGAGATGGCTGCCACCTATGGGTCAGATGATTGTCTGCCAGTATTAAGCAATTGGTAATTAAATATTTAATTTGTTTTCCCTAAACAGTGTAAAATTTTGGAAAAAAATTTTCACAAACATTAATTGTCTCGCACAACGAGTCTGTGTGCAAAATGTCAGCTCGATTGGATCACGGGAAGTGGGTTAAAAAACGACCGAAAGATTTGCACGGTCGTAAGCAAGCAAGCACGCAAGCACGCAAGCAAGCAAGCATACTTAATATAAAGGATTTAAAAATGAGATGTGATAGAGCAAATCTTGAGATCAGATTTGGAAATCGGCACCCTGAAATTAGTCCAGAACAACTGCAAAAGTCCAGGCCAGAACTACATGTTGTTATTTTGTTTGTTGACCAGTGCGATACAATTTGCGTATTACATCGTGAACAACTCTTCTAAATCAACGAGCGCTCACACAGCTGCGTGGGTCTCACCCGGTGAGATAAAGATGTGGAGGAGTTTGTTTCAAACGGCAGTCGCTTGTCAACGCTCTCGTGCCCCACGTTAGAGATTGGATGGCGCGGAGAAATGTCGGCCACAATCGGCAATTCTCCAAGTGACAATCCAGCCCTTTGCGGGGTTTGACCACGATCTGTCGTGTTGCTTCTTGACGTTGCTAATGCCGCTCACTGCTGCTGCTGCTGTTGTTGTTGCAGGTTGCAGAGAACCACAGCTCCCACCCAGAGCGTACACATATTGGGGGTTTGTTTGATTTGAAAAAAAAAATGTTGTTGGGTCTGAAGAAACGTTACGTTAAGGACTGCATGTGGGTTTCGATTTAAAGATTCTTTCGTGACTGCAGGGATTCATCTTCTTGGTTCTTTCGGTAAAGTCACATAGAAGGGAAATAATAAAATAATAAAAACATAATAAAATACAATTCTCACGACGTTTCGGCCACAACGCAAGCAGCCATCCTCAGATGAAGAACAGGTCTGTCGGAAAGACAGCGTCTGTCTTTCCGACAGACCTGTTCTTCACCACAACGCAAGCAGCCGTCCTCAGGTGAAGAACAGGTGTGTCGGAAAGACAGCGTCTGAATGAACACACCAAGCTTGGCAGCAATATACACAGCAATATACGCTGCCAAACCTGGTGGTGTTTCATTCAGACGCTGTCTTTCCGACAGACCTGTTCTTCACCTGAGGACGGCTGCTTGCGTTGTGGCCGAAACGTCGTGAGAATTGTAATTTATGATGTTTTATTATTTCCCTTCTACGTGACTTTACCGGAAGAACCAAAAAGTCTGCATGTGGGTTTTGTTAATTGATACGCGATTCTTGCAATGTTTACGGTGTGTACACAAGGTATACACCGCGTTTGGTTGAACACTTTAGACGTTTATAATTTTAAAGAAAGTTTTGAACTTTAGTCTAATGGGTGAAGGTAAAACATGTCTGTTAAGTCGGACTTTAAATTGTCTCCTGAAATGGGTGCTTTTGTGCGACCGGTCTTAATCTGAAATGAGCATGGACATGACAATTTAATTGAGTTGTGTTTGTATTTCACAAGGCAGCATTGAATGTTGCGGAATGTATATTGGCGCATTGGCCGTGGTGAAGTGTCTGGCGAAGATTAAAGTTGACCGGCTGTTGGCTTTAGAACATTGCTTCTTTGAATTTACTGCGTTGCTTTAGATTGCTAGTGTGTGTAGTGTGTGTGTACTGTGTGTACTCTGTGTGTGTAGTCTGTGTGTGTACTGTGTGTGTGTGTACTCTGTGTGTGTAGTCTGTGTGTGTGTACTGTGTGTGTACTCTGTGTGTGTGTACTGTGTGTGTACTCTGTGTGTGTACTGTGTGTCTGTACTTTGTGTGTCTACTCTGTGTGTGTACTGAGTGGGTGGGTGAGTGAGTGGGTGAGTGAGTGGGTGGGTGAGTGGGTGGGTGAGTGGGTGAGTGAGTAGGTGAGTGAGTGGGTGAGTGAGTGGGTGAGTGGGTGAGTGAGTGGGTGGGTGAGTGGGTGGGTGAGTGGGTGAGTGAGTGGGTGAGTGAGTGAGTGGGTGAGTGAGTGGGTGGTTATTTAGCAGGGTTAAACTATTTACTCAAATGTCTAATCTGCACTAATTACGAATCTTTTGTTTTATCATCAGACAAATTACAAGGAAACTGATTTTTTTTCATCAGAAACTGCAAATTGAAAAAAAAACTTATCAATCTGAAGAGGCCGTCGTCACGTGACACTTAATTGAAATGGGGTTTTCTGGCCGAGTGGATCTAGAGTTTGACCAGCCTACATAGGGAATTTTAAATGTTACCGAGAGCCAATCAGCGGCGAGGAGCGGGGTCAATCGATGACTTGTCAACCAATCGGCGTGAAGTGGGCGAAGCTTCAATATTTTCCCCTCCCACGAAGGTGGTGGGGGGTGGGTGACGACACATGTTCACGCCCCCTGGTCCCATCCAACCAATCAGCGTGAAGTGGGCGGAGCTTCAATACGTTCTCCGCCCACTCAGGGTAGGGGGCGGGGCTACACATGTTCACGCCCCCTGGCCCCCTCCAACCAATCAGCTGCCGCATTTATTTGAAGAAAAAACGGACAATTGGCTCTTCCTCACAGCACGCGGATGGGCTATTGCCGCTAATGACTGAAAAAATATCTACATTGCGTAGTAATTCTAGATTTGAAGCTTTCGTGACTGCAAGGATTCATATTCTTAGGTTTTTTCGGTAAAGTCACGTAGGTAAAAAAATCAAAATTAATAAAAGTAAAATAAAAAATTTACTTTTATTAATTTAGATTTTTTACCTACGTGACTTTACCGAAAAAACCTAAGAATATTGTATAGTAAGTTATATTATACTGTGCATTTTTGTTGTAACGTTTAAAGTCCACGCTGTTGGTGGATGTTATTTTATTCTTATTTAAACGCAGCCCACACCCCCCCCCCCCACGAACCTCCTGGGACCCTCTCATCCAATCACAGCGTCTCGTTTCCTCACCCCCCCCCACCCCCTCCCCGTCAACACCGAGTCGACCAATCGGCGCCGAGGTGGGCGGAGCTTCGTGCGCCGCGTGGACCAATGGGAGCGCGAGTTGCCCACCAGGAAGTGGCGCGCGCGCGGGGCCGCGTTTCCCGCCAAATGTCAAAGAAGATGGCGTCCTGAGAGTGGTGCCGAGTAAGACAACAACTTCTGATGGAGATTGGAACAACAACAACAACCCTGAGGTAAACCATGTGCCCCAACGTTCAGCCGTGTTCCCAACTGCTCCTCATCACCTAGGTCGACTCGGCCTCAAACGAGTTAACTTTGTGCAGTGTGTGTGTGTGTTAGAAAGCATCGCCGCAGGGGGAGACAAAGGCGGCCGTGCTAACAGCACTTGCCCCTGCAGTCTGTCAGAGGCTACACGGGGGACCTTTGTCTGTGTGTAGCTGCTGCTGCTGCTCGCTACTAACAGCACTTGCCCCTGCAGTCTGTTAGAGGCTACCTGGGGGATCTTTGTCTGTGTGTAGCTGCTGCTGCTGCTCGCTACTAACAGCACTTGCCCTGCAGTCTGTTAGAGGCTACACGGGGGACCTTTGTCTTTGTATGCGTGCGTCACCATCGTCACCATCCATGGGGGTAGGGGGAGTCCTTCATCCAGCAAGCCGAATGCATCCGACCACTGACAACAACAACAACAACGTGACGTCAACACGTAAACAAAATGACGTTGAGAGGCGACGTTTCGGGCAACGCTCCTTCATGGCACACACACAGCGATGACTGCATTGCTATGTGGGGTGGGTGATGTTGTTGTTGATGTTGTTATGGTAGTAGGTTTTTACCCTTTTAAACTGGTACAAAACTGACACCTTTATTCAAGGCATCATGTTTGCAATAACCACAACACAAGTAGTCAAAAAGCAAACAAAAAGAAGCAACTCTGATAATGATAATATGCACTGTCCTTGAAGTTGATTGGTCCATGATGCCTTGAATAAAGGTGTCAGTTTTGTACCAGTTTAAAAGGGTAAAAACCTACTACTATATTTTGCCACTGTTAAAAGAGATCTCATAGTGATGTTGTTATGTTTGAGGCACGGTCTGGCGAAACTGGGAGGGCACGGGTCAGGCGCGGCCCCGGTGAGTGACATGCAAGTTCAGGTTGATGTAATTGTAGCCTGGTTCAAGTTAATTGATTATGTGTAGCCCTGTGAGCCATTCGGCTCTTGAATCGGGTGCAACCGCAACAAACAAAAAACAAAAACATGAACAAAAAACATCTTAAAGTGACTATATGTGTGACTGAGTGCAAACAGAAAATCCAAGAAAAGACAGCAAAATATTGCAGAGAAAGCACCGTTACACACCAACGCTGTGCAAACATCCCAGTGGGATGCAAGTCAAACAACAACAACCACAAGACAACTTAGATTAAGGCCATCAGTCTAACTCCGTACTACAACAAACAAACATGGCTAAACCAAACAACTTCTCTCTCTCGAGAGAGAGAGAGAGACAGATAGTGGAGGAGTCTCATTTGCACGAGCGAGTGGGTGAATGATTTAAGTGAGTGAGTGAATGCATGCAGAGTTCAGGTTGACTCCTATGAGGAGAATCAGCCAGTCGGGGTTGATGATTGCTGCTGCTGCTGTGTGTGTGATTCCAATTGAGTCAAGTGAAGCGCCGGGTGGCTGTGGTTTCAAGTGGAACAAACACATTTAGCCATGAGCTATCCACTGCTGAATGAAGGCATCTCCACCTAATCACCATCTGTCACGAACACGTCATCACGTAATGAATCCGTCTAGCCCTTGCAGCAGTCATCTCTCCATCTGTGCCCGTGTCTCTGTGTGTACGAGCGTGAGTGTGAGTCATCCTTGTGTCTCTGGGTGCTGCCATGTCTCTGTGCGTGTGCCGTGTCTCTGTGTGTACGAGCGTGAGTGTGAATCATCCCTGTGTCTCTGCCGTGTCTCCGCTTGTGTTTCCGTGTCTCGGTTTGTATGCAGGCATCCGTGTGAATAATCGCCGTGTCTCTGTGCATGTGCCGTGTCTCTGTGCATGTGCCGTGTCTCTGTGCGTGCCGTGTCTCTGTGCGTGCGCAGATACGAAGTGTCAATGATCCCCCGTGTCTGTGCGTGTCCCGTGTGTGAGTGAGTGGGTGGGTGAGTGAGTGAGTGCGTGAGTGAGTGAGTAAGTGGGTGAGTGAGTGCGTGAGTAAGTGAGTGAGTGAGTAAGTGGGTGAGTGAGTGAGTAAGTGGGTGAGTGAGTGGGTGAGTGAGTGGGTGAGTGATCCCCATGTCGTGCCACCCGCCGCGTCGCCGTGGCCGCCGCTACGCACCGACCACTCCTCCCGCCCCGGTGACGCCGCCGCCGCTACCGCCACGCGTCATTCTCACCTCCATGGGCAGCATCAGCACGCTGCAGGCGTCCTCGCTCTCCTACCATGGCACCGGCGGCGCCACTCCCGCCGACACAGCCGGCGCGGAACGGCGGCGGCGGCGGCCGGCTTCTGAGTCCGGTGAGTGCGGCGGCTTCACCGGATAGGTTCACAGCGGTAACCGCCGAGGGTCGTGGGTTCACGGCGTCGGTCGGTGCCATTCGCCGGGGCGTTGTCGCTCGCCGCGATGGCTGCACTGATTGTGCAACAGGAACACCACCCCCAGCGCTGACACGAACATAACCCACTCACTGACTCCTAATTCCTATCGCTAACACCAATGTTACGACTACCTCACACACACACCACTCGTGTCACTGCTATCATCATCATCACTATGACTGGCACAGTCCCTTCATACTAACACTGCCTCTGACACTAACATGTAGCGCTATGTTGTATGTGTTGGTATTATGAAATTTTGATGAAAATAATAAAAATTAATAATTTTCCGAAAAATGCGCAAATCGCATTAATTATGATAGTGTGTGTATTAATACGCATAAATTATGATAATGCGTGTAATTATATGCATAAATTATGATAATCACGGAGATAATCGTAGTAATTTATGCTGAGGCTTGCGATTATATTAATGTGTGCAGTTGTGATAATTTGCTTAGTTTCGTTTATCCAGGGTTATCAATCAGGATAACACGATTATCATAGATTCATTTACCGATTATCCTAGTGTGTGTTATAATATTTTAGGTCTCCATTTTCATATCTCATCACAGGATACAGTTGTCAAGAATAAGACAGTTTTGCATGGACTTGGAAGGAACCCTCGATATGCTTCTGGATTACAATTTTATTCTAACAAGCACGTGACATTCTATCATGCAGGTCAAACATGCGTCAATAATTCATGGGCAAGATTATGCAATTAACTAATATGAACGACAAAAACTTATGCAGTTGTGACATTATGCAATTATGCAATATGAATAACGAAAACTCTTATGCATTTATGTAACTCGACGGCAGCAACTGCTTTGCACGATCAGTTGATATTGAACGCACCACCTCGAAATGGCAAACCTTTTTGAAACGAAAAGACAGTTTTTCTTTTAAAGTCTTATTCGTGTGCGTGCTGTGTGTGCGTTGTCCCCTCGTAATATTAATTGTGTCGTTAGCTTGTGTGGTGTGAGAGGATACGAACAGCTCCTGCTGCTCCCTCGCTCGGCGTGTCGCTCGGCTTTTGCTCTCTCTCTCTCTCTCCACTGCTGGATTGAGCGGCGTTGGCACGATGTTCCTTGAAGAAACTTGCTTGCTTGGCGCTTGATGGTTCCGGGGGCTTGGTGCTGCTCGTGCGCTCTCTCTTTCTACTGCTAGATGACGAGTTGGCACGATGCTGTCCTTGAAGATGCTCGGTCGCTCGTGTCGCTCGGTGTCGCTCGGTGGCGCAAGGTGTCGCTCGTTGTCGCTCGTTCAGCGATCTCCGCCTTTCCTGCGGGTTGTTCGCTGGTCGTCACTCTGACGAGGAGCGATGCTTCGTTCGTGGCAGGGTGGACGTTGGCGTCTTTGTTGGCTTCACTCGCAACTCTGCGACTCAGGGTAGCGATTCTTCTCAGGTGGTGCAGACCTCGGCTTGTAGCTACGCGTCGCTACTCCGCAAACCTCGTCATTCTGAATGACAGGAGCTTCTTCGTTGGCGGCGACGAGGAGAGATGGAGCCACAGCCCTGGAGATCTGTGATGGGGGCCAGAGCCCCTGTCGATCTCTGTGATGGGGGCCAGAGCCCCTGACGATCTCTGTGATGGGGGCCAGAGCCCCTGACGATCTCTGTGATGGGGGCCAGAGCCCCTGACGATCTCTGTGATGGGGGCCAGAGCCCCTGACGATCTCTGTGATGGGGGCCAGAGCCCCTGACGATCTGAGTTGTATGGATTTTCCTTCGGTTTATATCGGAAACTTCCACTCGGCTTCCCGAGTTGTTCAAAGGCTGTGTCATAAAACCTTCCTGTGGGCTGAACCATCTGCGTCCGTGTGTGTGTCCGTCCGTGTGTTTCGCGTGCGTGTTTGTCCGTGTTGTGGGGAGACAAAGGCGGTTGTTTCCACGGTGGGAGCACCCGGCGCATGCGCTTATTTATTCGAAGACGTGTTTATTTCCTTTGAGCCATTGCCCCCTTTATGGGTGTCATTTCCTAGCTTGGTGCCTGTGTGTGGAGATCCTCTCGGAAAGACAAAGGCGGCCGTGTTGCTCGCTTCCCATGGGTGTTGTGTTTGGTTAATTTTGAGAGCCTTCTCCGCCCTTGATTCCTCTTCTACTTTAATTCCGTACTTATTATTTGACTTCTTGTGATTATTTAATCTGATATCCCGGCTTATCTTTGTTCAGAATATAATTATCTCTTCCTCCGTGTCTCCTGGTTCTGCAATTCCCCGCCTCCCTTGTTCCTCTTGTGTGAATTTAGGGGAGTTTTTTTTTTATTACCTTATTGCCCCCCCTGTCATGTCCTCTTTCCTTTGAAATGAGGTATGCGCGCATCTGTGGAAGTGTGGGGGCCTCTGTGGAAGTGTGGGGGCGTGTTCGTTCCCACGTGGCCCCGTGTCTATTAAAAAAACAATATTATATATGATGGCAGAATAAGCCTTAAAAAAAATAATATTAAAAAAAATAAAAAGGGGGTACATACACAACAGTTAACAGGAGCCCTGACACAAGCACTACTTCCAATACAAACATGAGCACTAGCACGACCTCCAACACTTACATAACCCAAACACTTCCATCTGATTAACGACACGACCCAAAACTCCTTTCACTAACACCACCACTACCACGAGAAGTACTTGTCACACTCGCACCACTCCTATCACTACCACCATCTCCTAATACGACCGCTATAACACTATCACTACTCACAACACATTAACACTAACACTGTCACTATCACTACTCAAACATTACCCCTAACACTGTCACTACTCACAACACATTAACACTAACACTGTCACTACTCACAACACATTAACACTATCACTACTCATAACACATTAACACTATCACTACTCACAACACATTAACACTAACACTGTCACTACTCATAACACATTAACACTAACACTATCACTACTCACAACACATTAACACTAACACTATCACTACTCACAACACATTAACACTATCACTACTCACAACACATTAACACCAACACTGTCACTATCCCAAACACCAACTCCATTTTCCTACCAGTAACCCCAACACCAGCACCACTCGCCTGACTCTAACCCTCTCTCCCCACCGCCGCCCCCCCACGCACAGACCCCCTCATGGCGCCCCTCCGCAAGCGGCAGCGCCAGCCGGTGCGCGCGGCGGGGCGCGACCCGGACGCGGAGGTCACCGCGAGCCGACCCCACCGCGACCTCCGTTGCCCAGAAGCCACGGTGACCCGGTGGCTCCTCTCGGACGGATCATCACGACCGCCGCCGCCATCGCGACATCAGTCTCGCTCCTCAGCGGGGATTGTGGGGGACGCGGGGAGACCTCGTGGGGCGTGCGGAGGAAGTGGAGGCGCCAGGAGGCATTCTGGGAGCTGCCAGTGCACCGCCGGAACTGGGTGAGCGTGGGGGGGGGTCATCACGGCCGTGCTGGTGACACGGCACTCAGCGTGGTCACCACCGACACGCATCTTGTTTGTTCTTTCGGTAAAGTCGTCACGTAGAAGGGAAATAATAAAGTAATGAACATAAAACATAATAAAATAAAATTCTCACGACGTTTCGGCCACAACGCAAGCAGCCGTCCTCAGGTGAAGAACAGGTCTGTTGGAAAGACAGCGTCTGTCTTCCCGACAGACCTGTTCTTCACCTGAGGACGGCTGCTTGCGTTGTGGTGAAGAACAGGTAGGTCGCACTGTGTCTCACTCACTCACTCACCCACTCACTCACCCACTTACTCACTCACTCACCCACTCACTCACCCACTCACTCACTCACCCACTCACTCACTCCATTCATCCACTCACTCACCCACTCATTCACCCACTCACTCACTCACCCACCCACTCACCCACCCACTCACCCACTCACCCACCCACTCACTCACTCACCCACCCACTCACTCACCCACTCACTCACCCACTCACCCACTCACCCACCCACTCACCCACTCACTCACCCACTCACTTACTCACTCACTCACTCACTCACCCACTCACTCACCCACTCACTCACTCACTCACCCACCCACCCACCCACTCACTCACTCACTCACCCACCCACTCACTCCATTCATCCACTCACTCACCCACTCACTCACCCACTCACTCACTCACCCACCCACTCACTCACTCACTCACCCACTCACCCACTCACCCACCCACTCACCCACTCACCCACCCACTCACTCGCTTGCCCTCTGCACCGTGCGACTGACATCCCAGGAGGCCGTGCGGCCGCCCCAGAAGGACCTCCTCTCCAGCGCCGCCATCTCCAGCGCCATCTCCGGCGGCGTCGCTCGCCGGGACCCAAAGTTGGTCCCTCAAGACGCCGGCGTCTCTCGTCAGGATCCCCACGTCAGTCGCCTGCTCGCGCTCCGCATTCTTCAGCTGGCGCCCGGCCTTCTCCAACCTGGCCCCACCGTCGCTCGCGGCGGCAAAGAGCCCGGCGGCCTCAAAGAAGGCCGCCGCAGGGGCGGACGTCGGGAGCCCCGGCGGCAGCGGAGCGGCGGCGAAGGGCGCCGTGACAAGCGCGTCGAAGGATGCGGTCGCGTGCGAAGGGCGCAGTTCGTCGTGGAGCACGGCGAGGGGCCTCGGCGGTGGAGGCGCGACGGAAGACGAGGAGGAGGAGAGTGAGGAGGAGGGGGAGGTGGTCTTCATGGCTGACGCGCTGGGGGGCGACGAGGGGGAGGTGGTCTTCGTGGCTGACGCGCTGGGGGGCGAGGAGGCTTGCGCCGCGCGCCGCTGCCTGCGGCCGCAGGCCAAGACGCTGGAATGGGTGCAGTGCGACGCATATGACTGGTTGAGTGAGTGGGTGGGTGGGTGAGTGAGTGAGTGAGTGGGTGGGTGGGTGGGTGAGTGAGTGAGTGGGTGGGTGGGTGGGTGAGTGGGTGGGTGAGTGGGTGAGTGAGTGAGTGGGTGAGTGAGTGGGTGAGTGAGTGGGTGGGTGGGTGAGTGGGTGGGTGAGTTAGGGAGTGGATGGGCAATTGAGAGGGTGGGTGGGTGGGTGAGTGAGTGGGTGATTGAGTGGGTGAGTGAGTGAGTGAGTGGGCGGGTGAGTAGGAGGGTAGAAGGGTACAAACACAGACATGGAGACAGACACAGCGACATAAGCGCACACGGTGTGATTGAACTGGTGATTGTGTGTCTCAGAGACAACGCTGTCACGGTGAGTGCCCTGGTAGTGAGCACACACAATGTGCACTCACACAGGCCATGTCCCCGTGACGACAGTGTTGCCATTGTAACAGCGGCGCTCATTCATTCGTCTTGAACACGGGTGGGAAACTTTTCTTCTGACATCGGCCATTTGGATATTTCTATAACATCATTCCTCGGGCCATAGAAGATTATCCATTTAAAAATGAGCCCGTTATATTTGGTCAAACGTTTAATTCACTCGCCCCTAATGTAATGGCTGGAACAGCTTCTATTTGGCGAGGCGTGTGGTGATGTTCGCTGGTGTTGATGATGTTGCTGCTACTCGCAACCGCTTTCCAAGTTTGCTCGTAGATTTATTGAATTTCGAGTCCCGCCTGCAGTCTATGTGTGTGTGTGTCTCTCTGTGTGTCTATGTGTGTGTCTCTCTGTGTGTCTGTGTGTGCGTGTGTCTCTCTGTGTGTCTATGTGTGTGTCTCTCTCTGTGTCTATCTGTGTGTCTATGTGTATGTCTCTCTCTGTGTGTGTCTCTCTCTGTGTGTCTGTGTGTGTGTGTGTCTCTGTGTGTCTATGTGTGTCTCTCTCTATGCAACACTGCATTTGGCACAAACACATACATTTTTATTAATTATCCGAAGGTATGGACATGAAGATGCTCAGGTAAAATGATAATGGCCATGGTGAAATGAGTTCCGGCCTCTTATAATATTATAATGCATTTTTATATTTTTACACGCTTTTTATTCACTAACTCTGTCTGTTGCATGCTCAAATCATGTAACTCAATTTTAACCCACGTCCCAATGTCGTATCGACTTTTAAACTTGTACACTGATGACAAGTCTATATTCTATCATGGAAATAAAATAATACAAATGTAAGCAATCTTTTGTATATGTGATGTCACTCATACACTCATTAACTCACCCACTCACCTCACCCACTCACTCACCCACTCACCCATTCACCCACTCACCCACCCACTCACTCACTACTCACTCACCCACTCACCCACTCACTCAGTCACCCACTCACCCACTCACTCACCCACTCACCTACTCACTTCCCCCCTACCTCTCTCTCTCTCTCACCCATTCACAAAACACCACCTCCACCTCTCTCACAGCAGTCAACCCATGGCACCTGCAGGGTCTGTCACGTGACCTCCTCATGCACCTAGCCTGGCACAGCAGTCAACTCATGGCACCTGCAGGGTCTGTCCCGTGACGTCCTCATGCACCTAGCCTGGCACAGCAGACAACCCATGGCACCTGCAGGGTCTGTCCCGTGACCACCTCATGCACCTAGCCTGGCACAGCAGTACAACCCATGGCACCTGCTGGGTCTGTCACGTGACCTCCTCATGCACCTAGCCTGGCACAGCAGTCAACCCATGGCACCTGCAGGGTCTGTCCCGTGACGTCCTCATGCACCTAGCCTGGCACAACAGACAACCCATGGCACCTGCAGGGTCTGTCCCGTGACCACCTCATGCACCTAGCCTGGCACAGCAGTACAACCCATGGCACCTGCTGGGTCTGTCACGTGACCTCCTCATGCACCTAGCCTGGCACAGCAGTCAACCCATGGCACCTGCAGGGTCTGTCCCGTGACGTCCTCATGCACCTAGCCTGGCACAACAGACAACCCATGGCACCTGCAGGGTCTGTCACGTGACCTTATGCACCTAGCCTGGCACAGCAGTCAACCCATGGCACCTGCTGGGTCTGTCATGTGACCTCCTCATGTACCTAGCCTGGCACAACAGTACAACCCATGGCACTGTGGGTGTGATGACGTCACCTCCTAGGAGTTGTAAAAATGTCGAAGCAGCAGAAGTGACAAGGTGAGTGGTGGGATGAGTGGTAAGGAGAGTGGTGAGTGAGTGGTGGGATGAGTGGTGAGGTGAGGGGTGAGTGACGAGGCGAGTGGTGGGATGAGTGGTGAGTGACGAGGTGAATGGTGGGATGAGTGGTGAGGTGAGTGGTGAGGAGAGTGGGATGAGTGGTGAGGAGAGTGGTGAGGTGAGGGGTGAGTAACGAGGTGAGTGGTGGGATGAGTGATGAGGAGAGTGGTGGGTGAGTGGTGGGATGAGTGGTGAGGTGAGTGGTGAGGTGTGGTGAGTGACGAGGTGAGTGGTGAGGAGAGCGGTGAGGTGAGGGGTGAGTGACGAGGTGAGTGGTGGGATGAGTGGTGAGGAGAGTGGTGAGTGGTGAGGTGTGGTGAGTGACGAGGTGAATGGTGGGATGAGTGGTGAGGTGAGTGGGATGAGTGGTGAGTGACGAGGTGAGTGATGGGATGAGTGGTGAGGAGAGTGGGATGAGTGGTGAGGTGAGTGAGTGGTGGGATGAGTGGTGAGGGGTGAGGTGAGGGGTGAGTGACGAGGTGAGTGGTGGGATGAGTGGTGAGGAGAGTGGTGAGTGAGTGGTGGGATGAGTGGTGAGGTGAGTGGTGAGATGTGGTGAGTGACGAGGTGAGGTGAGTGGGATGAGTGGTGAGTGACGAGGTGAGTGGTGGGATGAGTGGTGAGGTGAGTGGGATGAGTGGTGAGGAGAGTGGTGAGTGAGTGGTGAGTGACGAGGTGAGTGGTGGGATGAGTGGTGAGGTGAGTGGGATGAGTGGTGAGGAGAGTGGTGAGTGAGTGGTGAGTGACGAGGTGAGTGGTGGGATGAGTGGTGAGGTGAGTGGTGAGTGGAGGGGTGAGTGGTGAGGTGAGTGGTGAGTGAGTGGTGAGTTGAGTGGTGAGTGGTGAGGAGAATGGTGAGTGGTGAGGTGAGTGGTGAGTGAGTGGTGAGTTGAGTGGTGAGTGGTGGGGAGAGTGGTGAGTGGTGGGGGGTGAGTGGTGAGGTGAGTGGTGAGGTGAGTGGTGAGTGAGTGGTGAGTTGAGTGGTGAGTGGTGAGGAGAGTGGTGAGTGGTGGGGGGTGAGTGGTGAGGTGAGTGGTGAGGTGAGTGGTGAGTGAGTGGTGAGTTGAGTGGTGAGTGGTGAGGAGAGTGGTGAGTGGTGGGGGGTGAGTGGTGAGGTGAGTGGTGAGTGAGTGGTGAGTTGAGTGGTGAGTGGTGAGGAGAGTGGTGAGTGGTGGGATGAGTGGTGAGGTGAGTGGGGTGAGTGACGAGGTGAGTGGTGGGATGAGTGGTGAGGTGAGTGGTGAGTGGTGAGGAGAGTGGTGAGTGGTGGGATGAGTGGTGAGGTGAGTGGGGTGAGTGACGAGGTGAGTGGTGGGATGAGTGGTGAGGAGAGTGGTGAGTGGTGAGGAGAGTGGTGAGTGGTGGGATGAGTGGTGAGGTGAGTGGGGTGAGTGACGAGGTGAGTGGTGGGATGAGTGGTGAGGTGAGTGGTGAGTGACGAGGTGAGTGGTGGGGGGTGAGTGGTGAGGTTCAAGTTCAAGTACTAGGTGTAGCCCTGTGAGCCATTCGGCTCTTGAATCGGGTGCAACCGCAACAAACAAAAAACAAAAACATGAACAAGAAAACATCTTAAAGTGAATATGTGACTAAGAGCAAACAGAAAATCCAAGAAAAGACAGCAAAATATTGCAGAGAAAGCACCGTGTACACCAACACTGTGTGCAAACATCCCAGTGGGATGCAAGTCAAACAACAACATCAACCACAAGACAACTTAGATTAAGGCCATCAGTCTAATTCTGTACTACAACAAACAAACAAACATGGCCAAACCAATACACTTTTTTAAATCACCAAAATAAAGCCATGCAAGCAATGAAACAGTGATCATAGGAACTGTGACGGAGTTTTCACAATAAACTTCATAAACAACACGTACCAGCAGAACCTGCAGCCACAGCTGCTGCTGCTGCACGAGTCTCTCCACTACAGCAGCAGCAGCAGGAGCATCAGTCGCAGAATTATAATTTCTCAACGCACCTTTAAGATCAGCGCACTAAATCAAAACACAGGTCATACTTCGATTTAAAGCTTTCGTGACTGCAGGGATTCATCTTCTTGGTTCTTTCGGTAAAGTCACGTAGAAGGGAAATAATAAAATAATGAAAATAAAACAATAAAATAATTCTCACGACGTTTCGGCCACAACGCAAGCAGCCGTCCTCAGGTGAAGACCAGGTCTGTCGGGGAGACAGCGTCTGAATGAAACAGCACACAGACGCTGTCTCCCCGACAGACCTGGTTTTCACCTGAGGACGGCTGCTTGCGCTGTGGCCGAAACGTCGTGAGAATTATTTTATGTTTTATTTTTATTATTTTATTGCTTCCTTTCTACGTGACTTTACCGAAAGAACCAAGAAGACAGGTCACACTTTGTAGCGATCATCCGGAGCGACACGTTGTATTTGAGGCCACTGAACAGCAGCGACAGCTCGGGGTGTACAACTCCTCTAGAGCAGCTTTGAGTGATGAAGCAGTCGTTGTTACGCGCTTACATGGCTCACAAGACGACTTGTTGTGGTTTATGTTTTGTCTAAACGTTGCTGCTTGTTGTTGTTGTCATCTTGACGCGGGGTGGTGGTGGTGGGGGTTGTGGTGGGGGGGTTGTGGTGGGGGTGGTGGTGGGGGGTGGGGGTTGTGGTGAGGGTTGTGGTGGGGGTTGTGGTGGGGGTTGTGGTGGGGGTGGTGGTGGGGGGGTGGTGGTGGGGGGGTGGTGGGGGGGGGGTGGTGGGGGTGGGTGGCAGAGGCGTGGACTCGAGTCATGTGACTTGGACTCGAGTCAGACTCGAGTCATGAATTTGATGACTTCAGACTCGACTTGGACTTGCATAACAATGACTTTGTCCCACCCCTGGTGGGTGGTGGGGTGGGGGTGGTGGGGGTTGTGGTGAGGATTGTGGTGGGGGTTGTGGTGGTGGGGGTGGTGGGGGTTGTGGTGAGGGTTGTGGTGGGGGTGGTGTGGGTTGTGGTGGGGGTGGTGGTGGGGGGGTGGTGAGGGTTGTGGTGAGGGTTGTGGGGGGGGGTGGTGGTGGGGGGGGTTGTGGTGGGGGTGGTGGTGGGGGTGGTGGGGGGTGGTGGTGGTGGGGAGAGCTGACAAACTCCAACTCTACGGGCGTCAGGATCGGGATTCGAACCCACGTCCTGCACACCGTCACGAGCGTTTACATTTGGGAGTGGTGCGATGAATGGGGGGGTCACCGATCTCCGCCACACACACGGACACTGTCAGGAGTCCACGCTCGCTGCAGCGCCCTCTCCTGGCCGTGCAGGGCACGGCTCCTCGGCGTCCAAGCGACGAGACTGTCACGACATGTGTGCGACCAGGCCAAGCCCCGCGCTCGCCACAGCGCTGCCGGGTGACAGGCGCGCGTCACCACCACGTGGTGGTCGTCGTCGTTGAACTGCGCCTTGTGGCGTCGTCGTTGTTTCTGCAGAGTCGCAGCCAGCCATGGACTGCCTGTGTGGAAAGAGAAAGACTCCGGAGCAGATGGTGCGGCGGAACCAGCGAGCCCTCGCGCGCGCCATGAGAGACCTGGAGCGCGAGAGACAGACGCTGCAGACGCAGGAGAAGAAGATCGTCGCTGAGATCAAGAAGATGGCCAAATCCGGCCACATGGTGAGGGAGCACGGGTATATAGTTTGATGGGCCCTCGCTAAGCTACGTGGCAGTGGGGAGGAAAGCGCTGTGGGTGGAGTCGGGATTAGCGGGAGGTGGTGATGGGTGGGACACGTGTGCAGGGTGATGGGTGGGACACGTGTGCAGGGTGATGGGTGGGACACGTGTGCAGGGTGATGGGTGGGACACGTGTGCAGGGTGATGGGTGGGACACGTGTGCAGGGTGATGGGTGGGACACGTGTGCAGGGTGATGGGTGGGACACGTGTGCAGGGTGATGGGTGGGACACGTGTGCAGGGTGGAGGAGGAGGCGGGTAAGGGTCGGCAACTTTGAGTTTGGGAATGGAATGTGCCCATCTCCATGTGACAGACACACTCTCTCTCTCTCTGTACGTGCCTCTTTCCCCATATCTCTCTGTGTCTCTATTTTTGTCTCAGCTCTGTCTCTCTGTCGTGTGTCTTGTGCCCTTCGTGTGTGGATCTTTCTGTTTTTGTGTTTGTCTCTCCATGGCTTGGTCTCTGTGTCCTACTTTCTTCGTGTGTGGATCTCTCTCTCTCGCTGTTTCTGTGTGTCTCGTTATTCCTGCCTGTGTCTTTCGCCTTCTCTCCGTCTCTATCGCCCGTGTCCATCTCCCTTGTCGCGTTTCTTATCGCTCCGTTGACCCCATCGCCCTGAGCCCACCGCCCTGACCCTCGCCCGCGGCAGGACGCCGTCAAGATCATGGCCAAGGACCTGGTGCGCACGCGTCGCCACATCAAGAAGTTCATGGTGATGCGAGCCAACATCCAGGCCGTGTCCCTCAAGATGCACACGCTCAAGTCCAACGGCGCGATGGCCCAGGCCATGAAGGGCGTCACCAGGGCCATGGCCGCCATGAACCAGCAGGTAGGTGTGCTGGGCCCCGCTGCCTCGCACACACGGAGCTTCGCGAGCGTTAGAATCGCGCTTAATCGCCTTTGTCTTACCAACTCCAGAGACGAGAATTTTGCGCGTGTGATCACCCGGGTCACCAAAGTAACACGGAACAACTCAAAGTGTGGACAATGGAAGCAGAAACAATAAATGCGTTGAAGAAGAAATGCCGACTCTACGCCTGCGAGCAAATCACTGCGGCATGCGCCCGCACCTCATTGGCTGTCTGGAAGCTAAGCAGGGTTTTTGGGCCTGGTTGCTAATTTAATGGGTGACCACCGTCAACACCACCGCGATTTTACGGGCGTTTCGTTGGCTCTGAAAATGTACTTCCGGAAAAGAATTTGGTCAGCGATACGTTACACAAACAGGAGCAACTCAAAAATGGCACGAGTATCGTCGATGGGATTTCAAAACTTAAAAAAATGTCATCGACGCTTCTTCGACTGCCATTCTTCAACATTGTATCTTAAATATGCTAAATTCCTCTTGATATGCAAATTCCTTTGTCAAGGCGCTCTTCCCCCTCCAACCCAGCAGCTTAAATATACGCTGCCAAGCTTGGTGGTGTTTCATTTAGACGCTGTCTTTCTGACAGACCTGGTCTTCACCTGAGGACAGCTGCTTGCGTTGTGGCCGAAACGTCGTGAGAATTGTATTTTATTATGTTTAATTTTTATTATTTCATTATTTCCATTCTACGTGATGACTTTACCGAAAGAACCAAGAAGATGGTTATTTATGTTTGAATATTGAACTTGGGTTACATTTGTTACAGTGAAATCTCTCTTCTTCACGTTGGTGATTGGTTCCGTGAAACTGGTGGTTAAGCGAAAAGGCTTAATTCGTTCCGATGGCATTGAAAGTTACCCTTCAAAAGAAGTTCTTTATAACATTTAAACAATGAACATATTAATTCATAAAGATACTAACAACATTATAAACACATCGTGTTAAAAGAAACGGGGTTTATCGATGCATTCATTAATATTTACTCCATCGACAACAGCCCGTCGTTAACAGGGGAATGGTGGGTAAGTGAACACACTGGGCTCTATGGAGGCACTACACTACACTATACACTACACTACTATACACTACACTATACACTACACTATACACTACACTACTATACACTACACTATACACTACACTACTATACACTACACTACTATACACTACACTATACACTACACTACTATACACTACACTATACACTACACTACACACTACACTATACACTACACTACACACTACACTACACTATACACTACACTATACACTACACTATACACTACACTATACACTACACTATACACTACTATACACTACACTATACACTACACTATACACTACACTATACACTATACACTACTATACACTACACTATACACTACACGACCGATGACTCGTCTCCGCCGGCGCGCGTGTCGCACCCCGCCCAGCTCACGCTGCCGCAGGTCCACAAGATCATGATGGAGTTTGAGGAGCAGTCGGAGATCACGGACGTGAAGGAGGAGGTGATGAACGACGCCATCGACGACGCCGTGGGCGATGAGGGCGACGAGGAGGAGGAGGAGAGGTGATGGGGGGAGTCGCGAGCTCTCATACTCTGACGGTGCATTGTCTTTGAGTTGTGCGCCTTTTGGCGTCATCTGGTCCAACACCATGTGAGACTGGGCTCTAAGGAAAGCTGTCTCGGGTGTGGACCAATCAACTTCAAGGACAGTGCATACATTATCAGAGTTATGTTTTTTGTTTGCATTATGACTGCAGGTATTGCAGTCTATGCAAACATGACTCCTTGTAAAAAGGTGTCAGTTTTGTTGCCAGATAGAAGGGTAAAAAACAATTATCAAAGGCAAAGTTGTGTGTATGTGTGTGTCTGTTCAAAATGTTTAGCGTACTTCCCGACATGCAACACACTGGAAATTTGCCACGTGGGTACTTTCCAGACTGTACACCTCACGGCCACCACCGTTGACGATTATCTGAACCGTTCCTGGGCCTCACCTAGGTCGACTCAGCCTTAAATGAGTACCTGGTGCGGTGTGTAAACATCGCCACTGGGGAGACAAAGGCGGTCGGGCGTGGTGCTGGCCACCCACCCCCTCGTGTACCGTTCCGGCCTTCATAGGTGCTCGCTAACAGCACTTGCCCCTACAGTCTGTTAAGGCTACACGGGGGATCTTTATCTTTGTGTGTACGTGTGTGTGTCTATGTGCGTGTGTGTCTGTGTGTGTCTGTGTGCGTGTGTGTGTGCGTGTGTGTGTGTCTGTCTCCGCGTGTGTCTGTGTGTGTGTGTACGTTGTCTGTGTGTGTGTGTCTGTGTGCGTGTGCATGCAGTGATGCCATCGTCAGCCAGGTGCTGGACGAGCTGGGACTCGGCCTCACGGACAAACTCTCGAGTGAGTTTCTTCATTTCGCGACTCACCCAGCCACCCACCCAGCCACCCACCCAGCCACCCACCCAGCCACCCACCCACTCAGCCACCCACCCAGCCACCCACCCACTCAGCCACCCACCCAGCCACCCACCCACCCAGCCACCCACCCAGCCACCCACCCAGCCACCCACTCAGCCACCCACCCAGCCACCCACCCAGCCACCCACCCAGCCACCCACCCAGCCACCCACTCACCCAGCCACCCAGCCACCCACTTAGCCACCCACCCAGCCACCCACTCACCCAGCCACCCAGCCACCCACCCAGCCACCCACCCACCCACCCAGCCACCCAGCCACCCACCCAGCCACCCACCCAGCCACCCACTCACCCAGCCACCCAGCCACCCACTTAGCCACCCACCCAGCCACCCACTCACCCAGCCACCCAGCCACCCAGCCACCCACCCAGCCACCCACCCAGCCACCCACCCAGCCACCCACCCAGCCGGTCCTGGGCCCTCCCCTAGGTCGACTCGGCCTCAAACGAGTACCCGGTGCGGTGTGTAGTGAACATCGCTAGCACTGGGGGAGAGACAAAGGCGGCCGGGCGTGGTGCTGGCCACCCGCCCCCCCCTCGTGCGCCACGGCGCCGGCAGCCTTCGTAGGTGCCGCTCGCTGACGGCACTCGCCCCTCCAATTAGTGAAGGCTGCACGGGGACCTTTGTCTTTGTGCGAGTGGCGGTGTTCCGTGTGCGTGCGCTTGACCGTCGCTGTTTTCTCTCCGTGTGTCTCCCCCCCACCCACCCCCTCCACCCCCCACCCCCCCGCAGCTCTGCCAGCCACGGGCGGCTCGCTCAGCGTGTCCGCAGACAAGATGGCCGCAGGCAATATGGCCGCTGCCGACCTCGACGTGCGACTCAACGACCTGCAGTGTGATTAGGGGGGCGGGGGGGTGGGGGGTGGGTGGGTGGGGGGCTGGCGGGTTGGGTGGTGGGTGGGTGGGGGGGGGGCGGGTTGGGTGGTGGGTGGGGGGGCGGGGTGGGTGGGGGTGGGTGGGGGGGGTGGGGGGGGGAGGTGGGTGGGGCGGGTTGGGGGGGGTTGTGATCCATGCCAGGTTCGGATGCTAATCAGTGAAACGGTGGCGGCCATGGTCTGAATTGAACCTGTGTCACCGGCGTTGTGGGGCGGTGTGCAGCGACTCCCCCCCCACCAACCCCCCACCAACCCCCCGTAGTCGTTAACTGGCTGTGCTGTTGGCAAGCGCCTGTCCAGGATGGTACGGGGGCAGCTATGGGGGGGGGCTGGCGTGACGATCTGCACGCCCGGCCACGCACCAGGTAACTCGTTTTAAGGCTGAGCCGACCTAGGGGAGGCCCAGGACCAATATCATCTGCCGCTGATGTTGGCCACGGTCGCGAGTGAAACTTGGGTCCGCCGCTGGGCCGCTGACCTCCAGCACTCCCCGTTGACGCACGCGATGTGCTCGGTCAAGTCGCCGCACACTGAAGCCGCCTCGTTCTGGAAGTGGCTTTTGTTGTTTGACGTTCATGCTTGGGACACTTGGCCGTTGATATTTGCTGTTCCGGATACTTGCTGCAGTTTGTACGTTTTTAGGCTTCTGCCATTTCACTAACACGGCCCGTTCGCACCTTAATCGGAGCGCGTTCTTGTCTCCGTTTGTCGCCGTCTGTATCCTCGTGGGGGGGGGGGGGGGGAGGAATCCTGCCCCGTTGGAGATCGCCAACCCCGCCCACCCCCACAGAACCACAGGAGCAGATGTCGCAAAGCTACCTCTTGAGGTCCCCTCTTCAACACGTGACCTCTCTGAGCCACACTGAGAAGAGGGCGGCACTTTCCCGCTCTCTCTGCGACGTTGGGGGGGTCACGTGACGGTCGAGGCAATGTTCTGATTCTCGGCTGTGATGGAGATCAGCGCAGAGCCAAATGTCACTCGAGGATGATGCTGCGCTGTCATTGGAGACCGGGCTGAGATCATTAACTCTATGCACTTGGTGTTTTACCCTTCTATCTGGCAACAAAACTGACACCTTTTTTTACAAGGAGTCATGTTTGCATAGACCCCAATACCTGCAGCCATAATGCAAACAAAAACATAACTCTGATAATGTTATGCACTGTCCTTGAAGTTGATTGGTCAACACGCGAGACAGCTTTCCTTAGAGCCTAGTCTCACATGGGTTGAACCAGATGACGCCAAAAGGCGCAGGTCAATCAACTTCAAGGACAGTGCACACATTATCAGAGTTATGTTTTTTGTTTGCATTATGGCTGCAGGTATTGTGGTCTATGCAAACATGACTTCTCGTAAAAAAAGGTGTCAGTTTTGTAGCCAGATAGAAGGGTAAAAAAACAATTATCATATTTTTTACTGCCAAATGAGGTTCCAATGGTGTCAATGCACTTGGTTAATCGCAGGCGGCGGCCTGTTCAAGTTTCTGTCAGTACTTGTTTTTTCTCTCTTGTGTGTGCACGTTCATTGGCAGCTTACACACAAGCGTGAACATCGCGTACACGTAGGTTTATAAAGGCGCGCAATTTCTACTCGCCCCCCTCTCCGAGGGCGACACGGAGGGGGCAAGAAGCCGCAGACGATCGCCCAAGCTCTGTCGTCCTACACTGGGATACTCGGCCATCTCCATCGTCGTCAACAGCCACTGCGATGGAAGCTTTGCGGCATTGTGAGAAGGCCGGGTGGCTCAGGCGGGGTTCGAGACGTGCAGCCGGCGCCGCTGAGAGGCAGGGTTTAAACCCGGGTCTCATCTGCCCGTGATTCTACTGGGTTTGGAAGAGTCGTGAACTACTGGTCTCGGCCCGCTCACCGTAGACTTGCACAGAGGCCCATCGTCGTGCGTAGAGACTCGCACACGTGGACCCAGTTGTGATGTTCTCTACAGTCAACAATGACTGTAGAGTATCAACAAAACCCCCTGGTCACTTTAACATTCGGTTCTGCACTTAGTGCAGCTCTGGCAAGATGTTCCAGCTCTTGGCAAGATGTTCCAGCTCTTGGCAAGATGTTCCAGCTCTTGGCAAGATGTGTCAGCTCTTGACAAGATGTTCCAGCTCTTGACAAGATGTTCCAGCTCTTGACAAGATGTGTCAGCTCTTGACAAGATGTTCCAGCTCTTGACAAGATGTTCCAGCTCTTGGCAAGATGTTCCAGCTCTTGGCTAGATGTTCCAGCTCTTGACAAGATGTGTCAGCTCTTGACAAGATGTTCCAGCTCTTGGCAAGATGTTCCAGCTCTTGACAAGATGTTCCAGCTCTTGGTAAGATGTTCCAGCTCTTGGCAAGATGTGTCAGCTCTTGACAAGATGTTCCAGCTCTTGGCAAGATGTTCCAGCTCTTGGCAAGATGTTCCAGCTCTTGACAAGATGTTCCAGCTCTTGGCAAGATGTTCCAGCTCTTGGCAAGATGTTCCAGCTCTTGGCAAGATGTGTCAGCTCTTGACAAGATGTTCCAGCTCTTGGCAAGATGTTCCAGCTCTTGACAAGATGTTCCAGCTCTTGGCAAGATGTTCCAGCTCTTGACAAGATGTGTCAGCTCTTGGCAAGATGTTCCAGCTCTTGGCAAGATGTTCCAGCTTCTTGGCAAGATGTTCCAGCTCTTGGCAAGATGTTCCAGCTCTTGGCAAGATGTTCCAGCTCTTGGACAAGATTTTCCAGCTCTTGGCAAGATGTTCCAGCTCTTGACAAGATGTGTCAGCTCTTGACAAGATGTTCCAGCTCTTGGCAAGATGTTCCAGCTCTTGGCAAGATGTTCCAGCTCTTGACAAGATGTTCCAGCTCTTGACAAGATGTTCAGCTCTTGACAAGATGTTCCAGCTCTTGGCAAGATGTTCCAGCTCTTGGCAAGATGTTCCATCTCTTGACAAGATGTTCCAGCTCTTGACAAGATGTTCCACGCCTTGACAAGATGTTCCAGCTCTTGACAAGATGTTCCAGCTCTGACAAGATGTTCCAGCTCTTGGCAAGATGTTCCAGCTCTTGGCAGATGTTCCAGCTCTTGGCAAGATGTTCCAGCTCTTGACAAGATGTTCCAGCTCTTGGCAAGATGTTCCAGCTCTTGACAAGATGTTCCAGCTCTTGACAAGATGTTCCAGCTCTTGACAAGATGTGTCAGCTCTTGACAAATGTTCCAGCTCTTGACAAGATGTTCCAGCTCTTGGCAAGATGTTCCAGCTGTTGGCTGGATGTTCCAGCTCTTGACAAGATGTGTCAGCTCTTGACAAGATGTTCCAGCTCTTGGCAAGATGTTCCAGCTCTTGACAAGATGTTCCAGCTCTTGGCAAGATGTTCCAGCTCTTGGCAAGATGTGTCAGCTCTTGACAAGATGTTCCAGCTCTTGGCAAGATGTTCCAGCTCTTGGCAAGATGTTCCAGCTCTTGACAAGATGTTTCCAGCTCTTGGCAAGATGTTCCAGCTCTTGGCAAGATGTTCCAGCTCTTGACAAGATGTGTCAGCTCTTGACAAGATGTTCCAGCTCTTGGCAAGATGTTCCAGCTCTTGGCAAGATGTGTCAGCTCTTGACAAGATGTTCCAGCTCTTGGCAAGATGTTCCAGCTCTTGGCTAGATGTTCCAGCTCTTGGCAAGATGTGTCAGCTCTTGACAAGATGTTCCAGCTCTTGGCAAGATGTTCCAGCTCTTGACAAGATGTTCCAGCTCTTGGCAAGATGTTCCAGCTCTTGACAAGATGTGTCAGCTCTTGGCAAGATGTTCCAGCTCTTGGCAAGATGTTCCAGCTCTTGGCAAGATGTTCCAGCTCTTGGCAAGATGTTCCAGCTCTTGGCAAGATGTTCCAGCTCTTGACAAGATGTGTCAGCTCTTGGCAAGATGTTCCAGCTCTTGGCAAGATGTTCCAGCTCTTGACAAGATGTTCCATCTCTTGACAAGATGTTCCAGCTCTTGGCAAGATGTTCCAGCTCTTGGCAAGATGTTCCAGCTCTTGACAATATGTTCCAGCTCTTGACAAGATGTTCCAGCTCTTGGCAAGATGTTCCAGCTCTTGGCAAGATGTTCCAGCTCTTGGCAAGATGTTCCAGCTCTTACAAATGTTCCAGCTCTTGACAAGATGTTCCAGCTCTTGGCAAGATGTTCCAGCTCTTGGCAAGATGTTCCAGCTCTTGACAAGATGTTCCAGCTCTTGGCAAGATTTTCCAGCTCTTGGCAAGATGTTCCAGCTCTTGACAAGATGTTCCAGCTCTTGGCAAGATGTTCCAGCTCTTGGCAAGATGTTCCAGCTCTTGACAAGATGTTCCAGCTCTTGGCAAGATGTTCCAGCTCTTGACAAGATGTTCCAGCTCTTGACAAGATGTTCCAGCTCTTGGCAAGATGTTCCAGCTCTTGACAAGATGTTCCAGCTCTTGGCAAGATGTTCCAGCTCTTGACAAGATGTTCCAGCTCTTGGCAAGATGTTCCAGCTCTTGACAAGATGTTCCAGCTCTTGACAAGATGTTCCAGCTCTTGGCAAGATGTTCCAGCTCTTGACAAGATGTTCCAGCTCTTGACAAGATGTTCCAGCTCTTGGCAAGATGTTCCAGCTCTTGACAAGATGTTCCAGCTCTTGACAAGATGTTCCAGCTCTTGACAAGATGTTCAGCTCTTGACAAGATGTTCCAGCTCTTGACAAGATGTTCCAGCTCTTGACAAGATGTGTCAGCTCTTGACAAGATGTTCCAGCTCTTGAAAGATTGTCCAGCTCTTGGCAAGATGTTCCAGCTCTTGCAGATGTTCCAGCTCTTGACAAGACTGTGTCCAGCTCTTGACAAGATGTTCCAGCTCTTGGCAAGATGTTCCAGCTCTTGCAAGATGTTCCAGCTCTTGACAAGATGTTCCAGCTCTTGACAAGATGTTCCAGCTCTTGGCAAGATGTTCCCGCTCTTGACAAGATGTTCCAGCTCTTGACAATGTTCCAGCTCTTGGCAAGATGTTCCAGCTCTTGGCAAGATGTTCAGCTCTTGACAAGCTGTTCCAGCTCTTGGCAAGATGTTCCAGCTCTTGACAAGATGTTCCAGCTCTTGGACAAGATGTTTCCAGCTCTTGGACAAGATGTTCCAGCTCTTGACAAGATGTTCCAGCTCTTGACAAGATGTTCCAGCCTCTTGGCAAGATGTTCCAGCTCTTGGCTAGATGTTCCAGCTCTTGACAAGATGTGTCAGCTCTTGACAAGATGTTCCAGCTCTTGGCAAGATGTTCCAGCTCTTGACAAGATGTTCCAGCTCTTGGCAAGATGTTCCAGCTCTTGGCAAGATGTCAGCTCTTGACAAGATGTTCCAGCTCTTGGCAAGATGTTCCAGCTCTTGGCAAGATGTTCCAGCTCTTGACAAGATGTTCCAGCTCTTGGCAAGATGTTCCAGCTCTTGGCAAGATGTTCCAGCTCTTGACAAGATGTCAGCTCTTGACAAGATGTTCCAGCTCTTGGCAAGATGTTCCAGCTCTTGGCAAGATGTTCCAGCTCTTGGCAAGATGTTCCAGCTCTTGACAAGATGTGTCAGCTCTTGACAAGATGTTCCAGCTCTTGGCAAGATGTTCCAGCTCTTGGCTAGATGTTCCAGCTCTTGACAAGATGTTCCAGCTCTTGACAAGATGTTCCAGCTCTTGGCAAGATGTTCCAGCTCTTGACAAGATGTTCCAGCTCTTGGCAAGATGTTCCAGCTCTGGACAAGATGTTCCAGCTCTTGCAAGATGTTCCAGCTCTTGACAAGATGTTCCAGCTCTTGACAAGATGTTCCAGCTCTTGGCAAGATGTTCCAGCTCTTGACAAGATGTTTCCAGCTCTTGACAAGATGTTCCAGCTCTTGGACAAGATGTTCCAGCTCTTGACAAGATGTTCCAGCTCTGGCAAGATGTTCCGCATCTTGGCAAGATGTTCCAGCTCTTGACAAGATGTTCCAGCTCTTGCAAGATGTTCCAGCTCTTGACAAGAGGTTCCAGCTCTTGCAAGATGTTCCAGCTCCTTGGACAAGATGTTCCAGCTCTTGCAAGATGTTCAGCTCTTGAAGAGCTTCAGCTGGCAAGAGGTTCCAGCTCTTGACAAGATGTTCCAGCTCTTGAAAGATGTTCCAGCTCTTGGACAAGATGGTCCAGCTCTTGGCAAGATGTTCCAGCTCTTGACAAGATGTTCCAGCTCTTGCAAAGATGTTCCAGCTCTTGCAAGATGTTCCAGCTCTTGACAAGATGTTCCAGCTCTTGGCAAGATGTTCCAGCTCTTGAAAAGATGTTCCAGCTCTTGGCAAGATGTTCCAGCTCTTGGCAAGATGTTCCAGCTCTTGACAAGATGTTCCAGCTCTTGGCAAGATGTTCCAGCTCTTGGCAAGATGTTCCAGCTCTTGACAAGATGTTCCAGCTCTTGGCAAGATGTTCCAGCTCTTGGCAAGATGTTCCAGCTCTTGACAAGATGTTCCAGCTCTTGACAAGATGTTCCAGCTCTTGGCAAGATGTTCCAGCTCTTGCAAGATGTTCCAGCTCTTGGCAAGATGTTCCAGCTCTTGACAAGATGTGTCAGCTCTTGACAAGATGTTCCAGCTCTTGGCAAGATGTTCCAGCTCTTGGCAAGATGTTCCAGCTCTTGACAAGATGTTCCAGCTCTTGACAAGATGTTCCAGCTCTTGGCAAGATGTTCCAGCTCTTGACAAGATGTTCCAGCTCTTGGCAAGATGTTCCAGCTCTTGGCAAGATGTTCCAGCTCTTGACAAGATGTTCCAGCTCTTGACAAGATGTTCCAGCTCTTGACAAGATGTTCCAGCTCTTGGCAAGATGTTCCAGCTCTTGACAAGATGTTCCAGCTCTTGACAAGATGTTCCAGCTCTTGGCAAGATGTTCCAGCTCTTGACAAGATGTTCCAGCTCTTGGCAAGATGTTCCAGCTCTTGGCAAGATGTTCCAGCTCTTGACAAGATGTTCCAGCTCTTGGCAAGATGTTCCAGCTCTTGACAAGATGTTCCAGCTCTTGACAAGATGTTCCAGCTCTTGGCAAGATGTTCCAGCTCTTGGCAAGATGTTCCAGCTCTTGACAAGATGTTCCAGCTCTTGACAAGATGTTCCAGCTCTTGACAAGATGTTCCAGCTCTTGACAAGATGTTCCAGCTCTTGACAAGATGTTCCAGCTCTTGGCAAGATGTTCCAGCTCTTGACAAGATGTTCCAGCTCTTGGCAAGATGTTCCAGCTCTTGACAAGATGTTCCAGCTCTTGGCAAGATGTTCCAGCTCTTGACAAGATGTTCCAGCTCTTGGCAAGATGTTCCAGCTCTTGACAAGATGTTCCAGCTCTTGACAAGATGTTCCAGCTCTTGACAAGATGTTCCAGCTCTTGGCAAGATGTTCCAGCTCTTGACAAGATGTTCCAGCTCTTGGCAAGATGTTCCAGCTCTTGACAAGATGTTCCAGCTCTTGGCAAGATGTTCCAGCTCTTGGCAAGATGTTCCAGCTCTTGACAAGATGTTCCAGCTCTTGGCAAGATGTTCCAGCTCTTGACAAGATGTTCCAGCTCTTGACAAGATGTTCCAGCTCTTGACAAGATGTTCCAGCTCTTGGCAAGATGTTCTAATTCTACGGAGAACGCCCCAGCTTTCGCTAAGATGTTCCATCTCTTGACAAGATGTTCCAGCTCTTGACAAGATGTTCCAGCTCTTGACAAGATGTTCCAGCTCTTGACAAGATGTTCCAGCTCTTGGCAAGATGTTCCAGCTCTTGGCAAGATGTTCCAGCTCTTGACAAGATGTTCCAGCTCTTGGCAAGATGTTCCAGCTCTTGACAAGATGTCCAGCTCTTGGCAAGATGTTCCAGCTCTTGACAAGATGTTTCCAGCTCTTGACAGATGTGTCAGCTCTTGACAAGATGTTCCAGCCTTGAAAAGATGTTCAGCTCTTGGCAAGATGTTCCAGCTCTTGGCTAGATGTCCAGCTCTTGACAAGATGTGTCAGCTCTTGACAGATGTTCCAGCTCTTGGCAAGATGTTCCAGCTCTTGACAAGATGTTCCTAGCTCTTGGCAAGAGTTCCAGCTCTTGGCAAGATGTGTCAGCTCTTGACAAGATGTTCCAGCTTTGGCAAGATGTTCCAGCTCTTGGCAAGATGGTCCAGCTCTTGACAAGATGTCCCAGCTCTTGGCAAGATGTTCCAGCTCTTGGCAAGATGTTCCAGCTCTTGACAAGATGTGTCAGCTCTTGACAAGAATGTTCCAGCTCTTGGCAAGATGTTCCAGCTCTTGGCAAATGTTCCAGCTCTTGGCAAGATGTTCCAGCTCTTGACAAGATGTGTCAGCTCTTGACAATATGTTCCAGCTCTTGGCAAGATGTTCCAGCTCTTGGCTAGATGTTCCAGCTCTTGGCAAGATGGGTCAGCTCTTGACAAGATGTTCCAGCTCTTGGCAAGAATGTTCCAGCTCTTGACAAGATGTTCCAGCTCTTGGCAAGATGTTCCAGCTCTTGACAAGATGTGTCAGCTCTGGCAAGATGTTCCAGCTCTTGGCAAGATGTTCCAGCTCTTGGCAAGATGTTCCAGCTCTTGGCAAGATGTTCCAGCTCTTGGCAAGATGTTCCAGCTCTTGACAAGATGTTCAGCTCTTGGCAAGATGTTCCAGCTCTTGGCAAGATGTTCCAGCTCTTGACAAGATGTTCCAGCTCTTGACAAGATGTTCCAGCTCTTGGCAAGATGTTCCAGCTCTTGGCAAGATGTTCCAGCTCTTGGCAAGATGTTCCAGCTCTTGACAAGATGTTCCAGCTCTTGACAAGATGTTCCAGCTCTTGACAATAGTTCCAGCTCTTGGCAAGATGTTCCAGCTCTTGGCAAGATGTTCCAGCTCTTGGCAAGATGTTCCAGCTCTTGACAAGATGTTCCAGCTCTTGACAAGATGTTCCAGCTCTTGGTAAGATGTTCCAGCTCTTGGCAAGATGTTCCAGCTCTTGACAAGATGTTTAGCTCTTGGCAAGATGTTCCAGCTCTTGGCAAGATGTTCCAGCTCTTGACAAGATGTTCCAGCTCTTGGCAAGATGTTCCAGCTCTGGCAAGATGTTCCAGCTCTTGGCAAGATGTTCCAGCTCTTGGCAAGATGTTCCAGCTCTTGACAAGATGTTCCAGCTCTTGACAAGATGTTCCAGCTCTTGGCAAGATGTTCCAGCTCTTGACAAGATGTTCCAGCTCTTGGCAAGATGTTCCAGCTCTTGACAAGATGTTCCAGCTCTTGGCAAGATGTTCCAGCTCTTGACAAGATGTTCCAGCTCTTGGCAAGATGTTCCAGCTCTTGACAAGATGTTCCAGCTCTTGACAAGATGTTCCAGCTCTTGACAAGATGTTCCAGCTCTTGGCAAGATGTTCCAGCTCTTGACAAGATGTTCCAGCTCTTGACAAGATGTTCCAGCTCTTGGCAAGATGTTCCAGCTCTTGACAAGATGTTCCAGCTCTTGGCAAGATGTTCCAGCTCTTGACAATTAACAATCGTTTTGTCGGTCGTGTCTGGAAGAATGCCTCCCTGTGCAAACAATGCAAGCTCACGTAGTACATCGCCACGTGACCAGCAATTGTCTACCCACTGCTGTATGAAGTCCCAACCCCACTCTCAGTCCTAGGATGTCGTCAGAATCCATCGCCTGCACACGAGCCGAGCTAATCGCTCCATCTCTCTCTTGGACGTCTTCGCGGGGTGGAATTCTCTCCTTTGGCTGCCGTGTCCACCGGTCTGCTCCAGAGCCGGGACTGACTATACAAGCCGGAGGAGCCCTGAGCGTGTCCGGCTGGCTGTTGTCGTGTAGTACTTGAAGACCCAAAGCCGTGACCTACGTCGAGTATCGAGTGGAAGGGGCCGTTACCCTTCGTGTTAGGGTCACGTTGTTATAATAAACGTGTTGCCTCTAAAGAAGTCTCGCTCTCCGTTCTGCCCACTGCAGATGTATGGCCAAGCATGCTGACAGAGAGAGATGCAGACATGAACGGATACAGCACAGCGAGAGATAATGAGAGACAAGCCGGTTCCAGTGGCCTGCTAAAGATGTGTACATCGTGTGCAGCGTGTTGAACTTGTTTCGCAGCGTAACGTAGCCAACCGCACTCATCGGCGGTGAGAGGGAACGACACCAAACTAAACACAAAACTCACTTCTAAACAAATGAGTTGTCAATCTAATGTTTTAAAAGTGCATGCGTAAATGGCATTGTGAATCACGAGGCAGATTGAACTCGTGACAGCCTTTACTATAGACCACTGTGGAACGTCAATCTCAGTGCAGTGCTAATGCAACGCACATCACAACCACAACCACCCCAAACACCACCACCACACACAACCACAACCACCACCACCACAACCACCACCACCACAACCACCACCACCGCCACCACCACCGCCACCTTCACCACCACACGCCACCACCACCATCACCACCACCACCGCCACCACCACCATCACCACCACCACCGCCACCACCACCACAACCACACCACAACCAAACCACCACCACAACCACCGCCACCACTGCGACCACCACCACCATCACCACCACCACCGCCGCCACCAACCATCACCCCACTACCACCACCACCGCCACCACCATCACCACCACCGCCGCCGCCACCTCGTCAGTGATCGCACAACGCGCCCAGCGGCCGGTGGGCGCTCACTGGGATCTGTGCTGCTGCTGCTGCCGCAGCAGCAGCAGCGCTGCCGTGCGGTCAGCATCTTCGCTCGCTGGCCATGATCGCGACCTCTCGCGGCTCTCTCGAGCAAACGTGACGAAGCGCCCAAACGCAGAAAGAGAAGGAAGAGGGGGGGGACGACAACGAGGAGGAGGTTAAGGATGATGATGAGCCACGGCAGCCCCACGTCCCGACGCGTCTGCTTCCTGCGCTCCTCCTGCGAGTGGCAACAACAAAGAGAGAGAGACGGTGTGGACGGAGAGCACGGAGAGAGAGCGAGCGAGAGAGAGAGAGAGAGCGGGTGAGGACGGAGAGAGGAGAGAGAGAGGAGACGAGGAGAGAGAGCGGGGAGAGAGGGAGAGAGAGCGGAGAGGGGAGAGCGGCGTGAGTAGGTGAAACGTTGAGTTTTATAAGGGCACCACGGGGTGACCAGCCCCTCCCCACCCAGCCCCCCACCCCCACCACCCCCCACCCCCACCCAGCCCACCCCTCCCACCCCCACCCAGCCCACCAACCCCACCCTCCACCCAGCCCCACCCCACCCAGCCCCTCCCTACCCAGCCCTCCCCACCCAGCCGCTCCCCACCCAGCCCCTCCCTGCACGACGGACACAATAATCCCGTGTGGGCTGGTGTAACCA